>NC_142928.1:48281996-48294496 GCF_046866305.1 Octopus bimaculoides
TTAAATTTTTCTAAATGCAAAGCTTGAACATTGCTTACAGCTGTTTCTACTGCCATTGTCAGTCGGAGCTGCCAAAGAAAATTATGAGAATAATAATGATAATAATAATAATAATAATAATAATAATAATATTAATAATAATAATAATAATAATAATAATACTCCAGAAGCAAGGGAAACTAATACAAATAGCCACAAAACACGAGCAAAACAAAAAACTGTTTTCAGTATTTAAGGAAGCTGACAAATACAAACAAGAAATCAATCTACCTAACAAATACGAAGAAGAAGAAGAAGAAACAACCAAAGCTATAAAACAAATGAAATCCAAACTAAAACTAGAACAGCAACGGACCATGATAAAACGATGGCAAGATAAGCCCCTACATGGTAAATACTGGGCTAAACTAAATGCGAAAGAAATAGACAGAGAAAAATCCCAGCAATGGCTGAGAAGCTCAGGACTCAAAGCAGAGACTGAAGGATTTTTAATTGCTGCACAAGACCAAAGCCTCCCCACCAGAAATTACCAAAAACACATAATGAAAAGAAATATAACAAGTAACTGTAGAATATGTGGAGATGGACAGGAAACAATAAATCATATTATATCTGGCTGCCCAGTCCTGGCTAAGAAGGAATATATTCACAGACACGGCAGAGCTGGGACCTATATACACTGGAAGCTATGCCAACATTATGGAATAGCAACAGAAAAAAGATGGTATAAACACACGCCAGAAAAGGTCACAGAAAACAAGAAGGCAACCATACTCTGGGATATGCCAATACACACAGATAGAGAAATTAAGGCAAACAGACCAGATATAGTTGTCAAAGATCATGAAGGAAAAAAATGCCTTCTAATTGATGTTTCAATACCAGCAGATGACAACGTTTCTCTAAAAGAAATGGAAAAACTTTCGAAATACAAAGACCTGGAAATAGAGATAACTCGAATGTGGAATCTAAAAACAGAAACAATTCCTATCATAGTAGGTGCCTTAGGTATAATAAAAAAATATTCAGACAAATACATAACAAAAACACCAGGACTTACAAATATATATATAACATACAGAAAATTGCACTACTGGGTACTGCACACATTCTACGAAAAACACTTTCAATACAGTAAACATAAGAGCACCACAGCAAACCACAGCACATACCCAAGGCGCACAGAGCTGCGCTCGGTAGTGAAGTGAAAGCACGTTATAAAAATAAAACTACTGAATAATAATAATATAATAATAATAATAATAATGATAATAATGATTATAATAATAATAATAATAATAATAATAATAAAATTACTAACTGCTATAGAGATTAACCAAATTAAACTAGCAGTAAGGGATAAAAAGAATGAAACTGCAGCTAAAGAAGATACTACAGAGGAAATAATTATAAACCAACCCAAGGCTGATGAAAATACAGTAATGATTGAAAGAGTTAAGGTAACTGATAGGCAAAGTGAAATACTCTCTGAACCAACCATAAACACTAAGGCAGGTGAAAATCAAATAGATGAAGTAAGTCATACAGAAATCGACGCAACATAACTACATGATCTAAAAAAATCAAATCAGGATTGAATGACTGAAAATTAAAGAAACCAGTATGAATAAACGCGACACTCTCCCCAAAATTCGCAATTCTAACCAAAACCTGAAAATAATTGGTAAAATCCACCTTGCACTTAAGGATATAATTTCAGCTAATGATGTTGATAGTACAGATCTCAACCACCTGTACTATGCATCCGCAAAAATCTCAACGGTTTTATGTGGTGAAAAGATTAGAAAACGACAACACTCCCACAAAAAGCCTTCTTGGCAACAGCGCATTCAACACCAAATTAAGATACTTAGATCTGACATAGAGTGTTTGAAAAACCTTAAATTTGACAAGAGTCTCAAACCTACAAAGACCCAAAAACTAAAGAAAAAATATAATGTGAAAACCATAGTTGACATTGATACCACCATAGAAACCATCAAGCAAAAGGTATGTGCTAAAGCTGCCCGTATAGTAAGGTATGAAAAGCGTGTTAGATTCTTCCGAGATAATAACATGTTCAAAAATAACCCCAAAAAGGTCTACAGGAAGATAGGGAAAACACCAGTAACAATAAAGTCTGTCCCATCAAAAGAAGTGCAATAATTTTGGAATAAAATCTGGGCAAAAGATAAAACACACAATGAAAAGGCCCCTTGGATTGATAGAATATCAACAGACCTAGACTCCTTAGAGGAGCAAACGTGGGAGGGGGTCAAGATAGAAGATATAAGATCTGCTCTCAGGAGGTCAAGCAAATGGAAGTCTCCAGGAAAGGATAAAATTCCTAACTTTTGGTTGAATGCCTTCCCAGAGAGCCATGAACTGCTAACAAAACTTTACAACGATGTTTTGCAAAATCCTAGTTTGATGCCCTCTTGGCTAGTTAATGGTTTAACATTCCTGCTTCCAAAAAATGAGGAAACAAACGAACCAAAAAGTATCGACCCATAACCTGCTTAACAACAATGTATAAGACGCTAACATCTGTCCTAACCGAGTACACCTATAGTTTTTTAATAGAAAGTAGCATATTCCCTAATGAGCAAAAGGGATGTAAACGTGGATGTTATGATTGTAAAGATCAGCTACTCATCAATAAGATGATCTTAGAAGATTGTCACAAGCGCCAGAAAAACTTGTCAATAGCCTGGATAGATTATAAAAAGGCCTTTGATAGCCTACCACATAGTTGGATTAGGAAATGTCTGGAAATGTATAAAATAGCTCCTACTCTGCGTAACTTTTTATTTGTAAGTATGAGATCATGGAGAACCACACTGACGTTGAACAATGACAATGAATCTCTAAATGCTGGAGATGTAAGCATTTCATGTGGCATTTTCCAATGTGACTCACTATCACCACTCCTCTTCTGTCTAGCCCTAATACATTGCTCAATGATGCACACTATGGTTATAAAATATTTGATAAAAATATAAATCATCTCGTTTACATGGATGATTTAAAGCCCTTTGCAAAAAATGACCAACAACTCAAAGGCCTACTAGCGATTGTTAAACAATTCAGTGATGACATCAGGATGCAATTTGGCCTTGATAAATGTGCAAAAGCTACCTTTATCAAAGGAAAAATGACAAAAACATCTAATGTGAACCTTGACTAGCAAAATGTCATTAAAGAGTTAGAACCAGCGGAGAGCTAGAAATACCTACGGGCAATTGAAGGGGACAATATCAAGCATTCAGTGATGAGGGAAAGGATTAGAAGAGAATGTTATCGCAGGGTGAGAGCAATACTGAAGACAGAGCTGAACGCAAGAAACAGAATCGAAGCGATCAATGCTCTAGCCATACCAGTCGTGACTTACAATTTCAATATCGTTAACTGGTCAATTACTGAAATATGTAATGTTGACAGAAAAATACGAAAACTGTTGACAATGCATAGAATGCACCACCCTAAGGCAGATATAGCACGTCTTTATCTGCCAAGAAAAGAGGGAGGCCGAGGACTTCTACAGCTGGCATTATCAATGAAGGTAGCTACAATTGGCCTAGACACCTATCTGAAAAACTCTGAGGACTGGATGCTAAAACTTGTCTTAAAACATGAAAGCAAGAAAGCATCTTACTCAGTAACAAAACAGGCAAAGGAATATCTAAGTGAATTCCAATTGCAACAAATTCAAGAATTAGACGAACTAGAAACACATGCAGAAAAAGCTAAGCGCTTGAAAACCCGTGCTAAAATTGCTGCCTTAGATATTATGACTGAAAAATGGCATGGAAAACCTCTCAATGGCAAATACCCAAAGAGAGCGAATAATGCAGATATTGATAAAGCCCTTACCCATCAATGGCTAATGGCCTCTGGCTTGAAATCAGAAACAGAGGGGTTTATCATAGCAGCCCAAGATCAATGCCTAACTACAAAGAACTACCAGGCCAACATATTAAAGAACGGCAGCTCCCCATTATGTCGTATATGCCAACAACAAAATGAGACCACCGATCTTGTTGTCTCCGTGTGCAGTCTGCTTGCGCCTACAGAGTATCTCAACAGGCATGATAGAGCTGCACAATATATTCACTGTGTAATATGCAAAAACCTGGACTTGCCCCATGATAAAAACTGGTGGGACCACAAACAACCCCCAGTACTTGAAAATGATCACATTGCACTCCTCTGGAACTTCACCATTCAAACTAACAGAAAGATAGACGCAAATAGGCCAGACATCATACTGAAAGACTTCAGACAAAAATCATGCCTCCTCATTGATATGACTGTCCCAATCGATATAAACGTATCTGTCAAGACCTACCAAAAACTGAGCAAATATAAAGATCTTGAAATAGAAATTAGCAAAATGTGGAATCTGAAGACGAAAACAATACCTATTGTCATAGGTGCCCTGGGAATGACAGCGAAACGGGCTGATTACTACCTAGCTCAGATACCAGGAAACCCCAAAATGGCCGAAGTTCGAAAGATAGTGCTCATGGGAACTGCCCATATCCTACGTAAAATACTGTCTATGTGATCTCAAATTTTAAAACAAACACATAATTTTCTTATAGTTTCTTAAACATTCACTAGAACAAAACTGTACAAATCCAAATATATAGTACCCTAGGCATAACACCTACATGAACTTCTAACTTGTTGTCTCTTGAGGTCTCTGGGTGATACTTGGATCCAACGTGTACAAATGCAAAACAAAAGTCAAACATAAAATAATAATAATAATAATAATAATAATAATAATAATAATAATAATAATAATAATAATAATAATAATAATATTAATAATAATAATAATAATAATAATAATAATAATAATAATAATAATAATAATAATAATAATACACCAGCTTGATCAGGTTCAAGGAAATGCATCAACTGCTGCTGCAAAGAAAATAAAATTAATTGCAAAGACGAAAGCACATGAAAAATTAGCTAGCAGATGGGAACAGAAACATCTGCATGGCAAGTATGTGGCTCGTAGCAAAGAAGCTGATGTCGACCAGAAACGCACGCATCAATGGTTACGAAGTTCAGGGCTAAAAGCAGAGAGTGAAGGTTTCATATTGGCTGCTCAAGACCAAAGCTTATTGACGCGGAACTACCAAGCCAATGTGATAAAAAATGGAGCTGACCAAAAATGCCGATTTCGTAACGATGCGATTGAAACTATAGACCACTTAATCTCAGGGTGTAGAGTGTTAGCACCTGTAGAATATAAAGCAAGACATGACAGAGTTGGCCAGTATTTACACTGGACAATATGTCAGCATTATAAAATCAAGAGCGCTGGAAGCTGTGACTGAGGGAGAAAATGTATCGATTCTCTGGGACTTCCCCGTACATACCGACAAGACTATAAAAGCTAATAAACCGGATATTATCATAAAAGATCAGACAAAGAAGATGTGTTTATTAATTGACATGAGTATTCCCTGTGATCATAATATAGCGGCGAAAGAATTTGACAAGATCAGTAAATATAAAGACTTGCTAATAGAAATTTAAAAAATGTGGCACCTCAAGGCGACTACCATACCAATGATTGTAGGATCTGTAGGAATGATAAAAAAAGGTACTGAAATCTATTTGAAAATGATACCAGGCTTACCATCTCTACAGGAGGTGCAAAAAATCGTGCTAACTGGAACGACTCATGTACTAAGAAGAGCATTATCGCTGTAAAAACAACATCCATTCATGATTTTTTTTTTTCTTAAATACATGTTTTACCTATGAATTTGCGTGTGTAAATTGGGAATGCATACAACGTTTCTCTGCCCTAGGCGTACGGAAAACACTCGGCGAGAAATGGCAAAAAATTGAAGAAAGAATAAAAATAAACATAATAATAATAATGATAACAATAAAAGGTTTCATTTGCCTTACTAAATAAATTTAATAACCTAAATATTGATTATTATGTTATTGTATACTTTATAAATTGTATTATTATTACAACAATGTTGTTTGTTACTTCTGATAGTAGTGATAGAGTTTGGCTATATACTGTGTATGGTCCCTCATTTTGCAAATAATGACATTGATTTCTTCATAGAAAACAGTCCTTAATACTTGTTTGGTTCATATTAATGATTTGTATCGATTCATTAAATTCTCCATTCCTTAATATACGAATAACAATCATTATTCAAGTAACTTCAGATATGGTTATAAGTAAAAAAAATAGTAAATTTTATTTCCATTACTATAGCGTAAATAAATATTTATAGGTTACTCTGATTATCGCATTTACAGCCTTAACTTTCTATTATTGTTTATTACGGAATTCTCCCAACGATAAATTATGTAAACAAGTAAAATTGTTATTAGGTATTATTCATATCTACTACAGAATTAGCCCTGCGAGAAAACAATCAATATAGTAGTTGATTTAAACAATAGTTTCTTTTATATCGATTAATTTAAATACATGTACCTATTAGTGCATTGAAGATGTTATTGTTTATATAATTTTTGTTGCAGTTATACATAGAAGAGTATCAATTTTTTGATACTCTTAGATACTTAATTATATATATATATATATATATATATATATATATATATATATATATATATATATATATATATATATATATATATATATATATATATATATATACTGATCTTATTGTTGTATTCTATGGTGACGTGGGACTGTTTTGGACATGAACGTGTTTCGATTGGCGTGTGTTTGAGATGTAATCAATTGAATTGCGGTGATTGTGTGGCCTTGAATGTACTTGTTTGGGTCGTCCGTTAGAGAGTTTTTGTTGTTTTGTAATAGTAATTGATGTATGATTAAATAGTTTATGCTCACGTTCGTAATGCATAGTCATTTGAATTAATTTTTAAAATCAAGAAATCCTTTCACACGGAATTTCGTCTATCTTTAAATCATGACGCTGAAGTGACTTATATATGTAAGGGACCTGTCTTTTGATTGTATATCAGAAAATGTATATAAGTCGAAACTATTTGTTGGCCTTGCCTGCTATTTTTTTTTTTTACTAATTGTTTATCTTATATAATATTATGTTATGTTATAGTCATAATATGTCATGCAATGCTATAATATAAAGGAAGAACAGGATTGTCAGTAGTATATCTCTATTAAATCTATCTTTGTAATTGCATTATACCTATCTTTATATCGCATTCAACTGACGTATTGGATGTTTAACGCACACATTTGAAGGATCACTTTTCCTCAGTTATCTATATATATATATATATATATATATATATATATATATATATATATATATATATATATATTTATATATATATATATATATATATATATATATATATATATATATATATATATATATATACATACATATACATACATACATATATATATATATATATATATATATATATATATATATATATATGTATATATATATATATTTATTTATATATATACTAGCAGAAATACCCGGCTTTGCTCGGGTTAAAGAGAATAATGAAATCTAAAAACGCCGTCTAGACTACGCAACTCTCAACTGTTAGTAGCTACGATACCATATTTCTACATTAATAACTCTCCAATCCATGCCAGCATGGAACATAGACATTAAGTGGAATGCCAGTCTCTCATCTAGGAGGGCCTTGAAATCAATGTTACAAACTGGGGATTATGTGTGTCGCAGTGATAATAAAAAGACCCAAAGGAGGTCTGCAACGAAATAATTTTACTCAACACTTTGCAAGTGAATCGGTGGAGGCAAAGATGCGTCTCATTTACTTGACAATTTATGCACCACATTGCAGAAATCACAATGTAAGTATATCTGAAAGGGTAGTCTTACACTGTTGTACCGTTGAATTACAAATAATGCTCATCTGTCATGTTCGGGTTAAAATTTCATCAACATCAAAAATATATGAATTTTCATGAGAGTTATGGCCGTTATACATAGAATATAATTTCCAAATTTCATAAAGATCCGTTCAGTACGTTTGACGTAGTTTTGGATAAGAAAACAAATGACTAATGTGTGTGTTTGTGTGCATGTGTTTGTGTGTGATGGGTGTATATATGTATAGATATCTGCATACATGTATATATGTATATATGTGTACATATTAAATGTACATCTATATATATATACATCTACACATATGTATACAGATACATGTATGCATATAGATCTATATCTATGCATATACGTGTACATATACATCTCTTTCTCTCTCTATCTCTCTTTCTCTCTCTCTGAAAGTATCTGTAATTACAGTATCGAAATGTGATTGTTTCAGTTAGTGGAATAACGTGTACATATACATCTATATGTATACATATACATCTCTCTCTCTCTCTCTCTCTTTCTCTCTCTCTCTCTCTTTCTCTCTCTCTCTCTCTTTCTCTCTCTCTCTCTCTTTCTCTCTCTCTCTCTCTTTCTCTCTCTCTCTCTCTTTCTCTCTCTCTCTGTGAAAGTATCTGTCATTACAGTATCAAAATGTGATTGTTTCAGTTAGTAGAATAGTTTCATTTTTAAAGGGAAAGTATTTGACATGAGTATTTTTGTTTCACTTTTGACACGTAATACTTAAATAGTGGAGGAGATATTATGTTGCCGTGGGCTTGAACTCTGCAAGAAGTTAAAATTTTGTTTTGACTAAAACACAACTGGAACCCTAAGTAAGGCATCTGTAAAATTTGAATGAAATTGGTTGCGTAGTTCTCGAGTTTTAGGGATTCACACAGACAGACATACAGACAGACAGACAGACACACATTCTCATTTTTATATATATAGATATATACATACATGCATACATACATACATACAATCATTCATATCTATGAAACACACATATCTATGCGCATTTGATTGGGCGTAAATCTGCTTGGAGTATTGTATGCATATATGTCAGATTTGTGAAAGTACGATTAGGTTCAATTGCCTTGCGATTTCCTTTATATACTTACTAATTTCAGCAACGGATATAACTCATTTTCCATTCAGATTCACAAAGAAATCGTATTTCATTGTTGCTACGAAACTGGTGTTCACACTCGCTCGACCGCTCAGAAACTCACATATACCTACTTACATATTCTTATATATATGTTTGTGTTCGTGTGTGTGGGTGTGCGTTTGTATGTGTGTATGTTTGTGTGTGTTTGTGCGTGAGTGTGTGTGTATACGTCTATGAATATATGTGCATACATATTAATATACGTATACACAGATACACATTTGCATGCAAAGAACTTATTCCCTTTAACCGCAATATTCGTACGATGTATGAAGATATAATATGTATATTTTGAACACTGATCTGGATAATTGGAAGATATAAGAAACATTTCAAATGAAAACTTACTTCCAATAACTTATGAATCTTTCTCTTCTACATTGATTCCTGTATTTGATCATTCTCAATAACGTGTTTCTTTTGTATACTCTAATCGTTATATTCCTTAATATTTTTTCTGTACATTGACTTTCTTCTTGCTTTGCAGTTTGTAGTGTATCTTTTATATCTACTGCACATTTATGTTCTTAAGCATCCATCATATTTTAGTTATTTCGCATTGTAGTTTTCTTGTTTGATCGCTTCTGCATTTTCGAATTTTCCATTGTGTCTACCTTAGCATCGTCATTATGAATTCATGTTTCCCTTAGCTGCACACTTATTGGTGACAATGTAGATGTTTTTCTTTTTTTTTTCTAGTATACAATACTCCAGCTTGTTGTAAAAGTTGTCTATAAGTAACATGGTTCGAAATATTCCAGCACACAATAACAAATCCTTCATCTCAATCTGATATAATAAGTTGTAACATGAGTGTTGCTATTCTTTCATATACTCCATTAAAAGACGCAATGCATGCCGACTTTTCAGTTACCTCCTGCGAAGGAAGCTACATAAAGCCGAATTTCACGGGAGGGCTACAATCAGAAACCACTAATTTCAAAAGCAAAAACGATGCAAAGTGTTTAGAGTGGAGTAAAACCATGTGGAATTGATCCCTAGAGCAGTGGGGGAATGTTATTTTCTCGGACGTATCATCATTTAGCTTATTGCCGTCCACCGGTGGAGTATGCATGTAGAGACAGCCAAAATAAGGATTCGAACCAGAGTGCCTTCTTTCATCTGTTAAGCATGGAGGAGAATCTGTGATGATCTGGTGTGCGATATCTTGGAAATCCGCAGGCCCAATTGTTTCCCTTCATGTTAGAATTTATAGTGAAGACTATTTAAGCATTTATCTGGTCAAATTCATCCTATGGTTGCGGAACCGTTTCCGCAGGAAAACGCAATCTTTCAGGATGATAATATAGAGCCAAATTTGTTACTGGATGACACGAGGAACCATCTTATGCTGCCACCACAGTACCCAAATCTCAATGTTATTAAACCTTTATCGGGCATTTTAGAAAAACAAGTAAGGAGTCGATATTCTCCACCATCATCACTACATATATATATATATATATATATATATATATATATATATATATATATATATATATATATATATATATATATATATATATATATATATATATATATATATATATATATATATATATATATATATATATATATACATATATATATATATATATTGTTGGATGGTCGTTGACTGTTCAGGAGTTCATCCGCCCTTTCACAGGTCTTATTTTTTTACGTCCTGCAGTATATATGAATAATTTTAATTTTATATATATACTATTTTTTATCTTTTATATTTTATTTATATATACATTTTTTTTTTTTTTTTTTTTGATGAGCTGCTCCACATCGGTCACCGGAGTGAAATTTGATCACTTTACAGAGTGTCTGAGTGTCGGTTAGGTGTCTGGAATAGGACGGCTTACCTCATGGACAGGTAGAAGCGCTTTAACCTTGGTTGGTAATCTATAGGAGAAGGAAATCTCCGAAATAAAACCTGAGGCCTTGGAAATTCCTGGTTTTGTCAATTCTCTTGTCACACCGGTGAAATTCTTCTTGGGCTAATAAGTGGGGGTAGTGCAGTGCAAGCTACACCCACTAAAAATTATTCATCTGCACGGGTACTTCCTGTACTCCAAATCTTAGTAAAATCATTCAATTGGTTGGTTGGCAGAAACCTAAAAATGCACCTGTAACTTATTTTAAAATGTCTGACACAAATTCAGTAAATGGCAAAAAACGCTTGGGAACATCAGGGGAACAGGTCTGTCCCGGCAGGTGTCCCAGTGTATCACAGGCTGGACCCGGTTGTCATCCTTCCACTGTGGTCAAACAGTCCTCAAGAAAAAGTAAAAATAAACATCGTTTGAATTTCGGCTGGTGGAATGTGCGCACACTTCTTGATGATAATTTCACGAAGAGGCCAGAAAGGCGTACGGCACTTATTGCATGTGAGCTAAAGAAATATTCCATTGATATAGTTGCGCTCTCTGAAACTCGTCTCTCTAGTGAGGGTCAAGTAATGGAATCTGCTTATGGATATACTATCTTCTGGAAAGGCCTACCTAAGGGTCAGCATAGAGAATCTGGTGTTGGATTTGCTCTGAAGAATACATTAGTGTCCTCCATTGCAGAGCTTCCAAGTGGTATATCTGACCAGATCAGGTCATGCCGTATCAAACTGACAAAAGGTAGGTTTCTTACCGTTGTCAGTATTTATGCACCAACAATGTCCCATTCTGATGAAACTGTGGGACAGTTTTATGACAATCTAGCAACATTATTGAGGAAAGTACCAATTTCTGACAAGCTAGTCATTTTGGGAGATTTCAATGCAAGAGTTGGAAGGGACTATGTTTCATGGCCTGTTTTAGGTCGACATGGGATTGGAAAATGCAATAGAAATGGAGTAGCTCTTTTGACATTTTGTACTGAGAATGATCTGGTTGTCACCAACACTCTGTTTAAGCAGAAAAATAAATATAAAGCCATCTGGATGCACCCAAGATCTAAGCACTGGCATCTCATAGATTATATTTTGATTAGGAAATGTGATATGAAAGACGTTTCTAGCGTTCGGGTCATGAGAGGGGCAGAGAGCTGGACTGACCGTCATCTACTGCGTGACAAAATAGATTTTTCGATAAAACCTAAAAACCGACAGTCTGGTCCTAAGATACCCAAAAAGTTAAATGTTGCAAACTTTAAATTATCAAGCAACTTGCAAAGATTCCACGACGCTATAGAAAGTATTAATCTTGACCCAAACAATTTATGGGAAGATTTCAAAACAAAAGTATTTCAGGCTGCAAGTTCGTCAGTGGGATTTAAATCTCATAAATCCAGAGATTGGTTCTCAGATAGATCAGCAGAAATTCATGATCTACTTTTAGAAAAACAAAACTTAGGCAATACACTGCTCTCTCAGTCATTGAATCCCAACTCAAATTAAACTTACAGAAAGCTGAAAAGGAGGGTGCAAACTGCTCTAAGGAAAATTAAACAGGAATGGTGGAATGATAGGGCAAAAGGGG
>NC_142928.1:48299496-48309496 GCF_046866305.1 Octopus bimaculoides
AGAATATCAACATCCCTTACTGACAACGAGAAAAAAAGCGCTTGATTTTGGACTTGAATACAAAAGTATTCGTTATTAGTCATGAACATTAAATGCCATCCAGATCATCGATATTCATCGCATCGACATTTCAGAAAATATCATTATTCAAATTCTACTGACCAAATTAGCCAACTAGAAATGAGAAATATATTCACGCAGAAGTGAGAGAACATGTTCTAACAAATTACATTTGTTGCCCAACTTAGGATTCACAGCTTGCATGACTCCTAAGTTAAACGATTTACTTCATTAAGTAATGAGAAAATTAGTTTTATTAGTAGAACTATTGGAGAGTCCGGCCATATTCTTCGCGTGTTTGTTACAAAATTTTACATTCAGTTTTCAAGTCAGGTTAAGTTTAACTTTCCTTTCCGCCCTTTTAATCTATCAAATTAAGTCCTAACCAAATACTTTAATAGATTTCATTCACTAAGTCTCACCTCTTTTTTAAGTTTATGATTATGCAAGTATTGTGATGAGAGTTACGACGCTCCTTTGCGAGAGATAGACTGGTTCGAGTAAAGTATAAATAGTAGTGATCCGAGTGAGCTGAGACTTCGGAGTCGAGTGCAGTTCGTGTTAGTTCGCAGTGAAGTCGGAAGGTGGTGGTTGATTAGTTCACAAGGAATTTTCATTGTTGGTTTGTAAAGAGACTTGTTTCGATACATTTTTGTTACTGTTGTCTGTTTATCTTATTCATTGTACATAAAACTTGCGTTACATGAAAATTCCATGAAATATCTTAATAATATCGGACAGTGTAATGTTTCATTATCTCTAACTAACCTAACCTTGGCAGCTACATTTTGTGATAACGGAAAAAGAGGTCCCTTAAACAAAACAGGGACGAGTAACCCATTTCATTGGGAGACAGTCCATTAAAAAACTCTTTCTTAAACTTCCAATAAATAAATGCTATAAGAATATAGATTGTAATTTCCAACGCCATACCTAGTATATCAACATCTAGTGGTATCAGTTAGAGAATCGGTTTTCCATACATTTACATACTATCACAAACAGGAGGAAATAAATAGTGTACCTTTACAAAAGGCGTCACTAACACATCAGTTTGGTTTTTCGGTTCAAATTAAAATATAGGATAAATATTTTACTAAACAAGTAATATAACTACGGTGTCATTAGAAGACTTTTCTCAGAACCTTTATGAAACTACGTAGGGTATCAATTATGTATTACTAAAGACACGAAAATAATTTCAATAAAAAAACCTAATACATAGAATCACATTCCATAAATTTGAAAGATTTCATTTAAAAGAAAAATGTCACTAAGACGTGTTTGGAACAGTATACCATAGTAACATAGACATAGATATTAGAAGCAACAAAGAAAAAATATATTTGAAAGATTTTGTAAATAAATTGTGCTAAGTATACTATATATTGGCAGTTTAAATGAGCATGTGCCAACAATGCAATTTTCTTGATAAAATTTAACTCATCAGATGTGAGGCATATTTTGGAAAGCTTTCTATAATTCAAGAAGATTAGTATTTCCAAGATTAAAACTCTTAGCTGTCATTTGAAAAACAGCAGTAGGCTCTTTTTAACAATCTATCGAGATATCTCAAAATTAGCTTACCGGCATTAAATTAAAACGAAGACCAAGCGAATGCCCAACATTTGTCTACCTGAAATTTATGCTCTGGAAAACATTACTCAGCAAGTTCTTGGTTATACACAAATACAATGTAATTCTTACATCACACAATAAATTAAAATATGGTTTTGCGTTTCTCTGAATATGTAGCAAACCGAAGTTTTAGTATTTTCTATCGTAGTTACTTGAATGATTTCTCAAAAATTTCGGAGTGAATGATTAACTTATACTATGGTGGTAAAATATTTAAAATGTCAATAAGATAATAGCATACACTTCACATTCTTAGCAACTAACATAGACATGGGCCTCATAAGTACTGAAAAGTATCATGGATTATATGAAGTGATCTTTCTCTCTCATTCTCTTCTAAATTGTGATAGATGCTAAAGCAGAAAAGTGAGTACCACATTTATTCATCATTTCTTTAATTCGACTGTCTATGATGGTGTCTTAAGAATATCCAATAGATCGTATGTCTTTTCAATAGCTTAAAGCAATATAATTTAGCATTGTGTTAAAGTACCCGTTCATCTTGAGCTGATAGTGCACCGAAACTAATTATATGTAGGAGACGAGTTGTAACATGAGAGTGTGGAGAATATATCGGAGCTGGGCAACTAATTTTTCTATAAATACTTTGGTATGCATAGAAGTATTTTCAAGTAAAAAAGCATTGTGAATGTTTAACTGTATTTTATGTGCGAATAAGTGCATCAGTTTAATTATAACGTTTATGTAGTTGAGACATATGCAGTGTGAGCCATAAGGTATTACACTGGCAAATTGTATACCCATTTTCACTGATCGTCCCACAATAAGTATGGCATCAGAATACTGCAGACTGCAGCTGATAATTTGGGAGATATTTTCTTATTACATGTTGAGCAAAGTTTTTCCCTTTTCATCTTCAACTTGGAAACTTAATTATGCATTGTAATTTTGAGTCAACATGTAGCTATTTCGGTGCTTTGCTGCTTAGAATGATGAATATCATCGTTTTGTATGTTAATTGTTTTTAAATTTCGTCAAACAAAGACGATCCTGTATCTTTTCTTTTGTGAGTGCTCCAAGTTATCAAAAACATCTTTCCCTTAAACAGGCATAGGTTTGTAAGTGGAGTGTGGGGAGAGGCCGTAATCAATTTATTCCATACATCCCTAAAATGATGAAAGGCTAAAATCAGCCTTGAAGAAATTTGAACACAGAGAGGTAAAATCTGGAAGAAATATCGCTAACGATGCACTAACGATTTTCACAGCTCATAAAGATAATGAAGATGTTGATGATGTTGATGATAATGATGATGATGCGTAGTGATAATAGGTGAATTTGTGGCTTGTTGAAGTAATGTTCAGATGAATGTGCTTTTTAATGCTTGGAACAAAGATGAAATAGCAAAACTCCATCACTCCACTTCATTAACCTTTGTGTATGAGATAAAACAGTATCAAATGTTTGCAATTAATTTCAAAAAGTGATTACTTAATATTGAGCAATTATAATTGTATCATTTTATGTTAAATGATTTGTTTTATCTCTCGTTTTAGCTAATCATCTTTTTTAAAAATATTATTTGATTTTATCACATATTCATCAATATGTTATAACACATCTTTGTACTGGCTTTAAATATGAAGTCATTCTAAATACTAATTGCAATTAAATGAAGGAAAAGAATTGCTGTTCATATTTTGTATTATTTAGGCTGTCATAAACTTTTAATTATATATATATATATATATATATATATATATATATATATATATATATATATATATTCTTTCCAGTCAGTATTGACAAAAATGAATACAGAAATAGAAACCTCATAAAATAAAACAATCGAATGTTGCTCTATACCAATAACTAGAGTAATCTTTTTTAATTAATCATACACGAAATATTATATTTACAAAAGTTTTAAAAAGAGCAAGAATTCCCACCCCAAAATGCGAAAACGCACGTATTTAACATAATACATATGGCTATGCGTGTGTGCATGTGTTGCGTGCGTTTGTGTGTGTGTGTCTGCGTGTCTCTCTCTCTCTCTCTCTCTCTCTCTCTCTCTCTCTCTCTCTGGTATATATATATATATATATATATATATATATATATATATATATATATATATATATATATATATATATATATATATTGTTGTACTTGGGGATGGTCATATTGCCAGTTTAGCCAATACAAACACACGCACTGTATATTTGGTGTTAATTTGCTTCAGCTTTATATTACATTAATCTTAAACTTATTTCGGCCAGAGTTCTTTCGTCACACTTCTGTGACCTCATCAGCGGTCCTTTGTTTCCTTCTTTCTTATGTGTGTCTCACCTTGCTAACTATCAGCCATTTTGTATTTTGCATTCCTATTGTATGTGTCTACGCATGCGTGTCCTTCAATGTGTCTGTGTCTTTTGTAAGTGCACGTGTGTATGGGGAGTGTCTGTATCACCTATATTCTCTGTTAATAGTGTTCGTTTGTATTTGTTTTTATTTATTTATTTGTTCATGTGTGTGTTTTTTTGTGCTTAATTAAATTTTGTTAACGTATGTAGTATTTAATTCCATTTGTTTATCTATGTATTGTATTATACTTTGTTCATATTATTATTGGTTTATGGGTAACATGTCACATGCTGTGGTTTGTGGTTTGTTAGTGGTGTGTGTTAGTGTTCCATTCTAGTTTCCTATTCAGGCTAGTTTTCTCTTCTATTATGTGTGTAGCTTCAGTAATTTGTCTAAGTGCTGCATCACTGCTATGTGTAGATAAGATTTTAATTTCTATGTTGTTGATTGAGCCTCTATGTTCTTGCTCAGCGTGCTGGTACAGAACTGATGAGTTCTTACCTTCCTTAAGTTCCCTCCATTGTTCGTTTGCCCGCTCCCCTATTCTCCTTGCTGTTTCGCCTACATATGTCAGTGTTTTATTTCTGCATCGTCCCTCTGTACATCTTATACTATAGACCACATTTCTGGTTTTGCAGTTCGTTTGTGGGCTAAACCTACATACGATACAGTTCCTATCAGTGCAGGGGGTTCTACTGAAAGAGTATGTTCTAATGATAAGGGATTTAATAGGGTTGCCTGGCCTTTCAACAACCTTAATTCTTAGCTTAACTTTGTCTAGGGCCCTTCTAAAGCGGTACGCCAGTTCGCCTCTAGGGGTGGTGTCGACGAACATGACGCTCTGGTACTTGTGGCTATCGTACCATGAGCTTGCCTTCCCTATTCTCTTCTTAGTCCTTTCTATGGTGTTCCATGATTTGCTCCTATAGAGTGGGCAAATCCCATTCCTATCGTTGCGTTTGATTGTTTCAAAGTTCTTCATAGAAGAATGTGCTTTTTATGGTAGTCTGACCTTAGAGTCCCTCATAGCGTGAGGCATTATTGTATAGTAATGCCCTTATATAAATATAAATATATATTTCGGGAATAAATGATGGATTTTTTTCCCTTATGAGGTTTTTCACGCTAGCTATTTGATAAATTCGTGTAAAAGAATTCGTCCTATTATTGAATTTAAATATATTACCAGAATATATTCAGTGCTGAATTTATTCTGAGAAAAAAGCATATTTACCGAGATGCAATTCGAAATTCCCGCCACTTACATTGGGAAATAACGATGAACAGTCTTCTATATACTATATTGGATACACGATGTTCGTTTGGTATGTTGATTCTCTGTTTACTGCTATTTTCTTGACCATATTATACTGACGAGTAGAGGTTGTATAATACTACAATAACTACGAAATCATGATATATAATTCAGTCTGTTTTTAAGGGGTTGGCTTTGAGGGGTTGGCATTTCCTCGTGTTCGGAAAAAATGTGCTTTTTATGGTAGTCTGACCTTAGAGTCCCTCATAGTGTGAGGCATTATTGTATAGTAATGCCCTTATATATATATATTACAAAAAATGGACTCTATACTTGTTGTAATTCAGTTATCTATTGTCCGATGATATTTCGGAATACAATTCCTTCTTCAGATATTCTTAGTTGGAGTCTCTGCTATAAACTGTTTTCCAAAGCCGTTGGAAAACGGTTTATAGCAGATAATTGAATTCCGAAATATCATCGAACTATAGATAACTAAATTACAACAGGTACATAGTTCATTTTTTTTGTATTATAGCGCATTGTTGTACCATTCAAAACTAACTTTCTATCCTTTACAATACACAATGCTTCAAGAGAACTACAATACTCTCATATATATATATATATATATATATATATATATATATATATATATATATATATATATATATATATCACAGTTGCATCCTCGTTACACGAGAAAAACCATTGCCAGAAAGATTTACTGAAATGATTCATAATGGTGGGCAAGTGATGCCCTTATATGACATTTAAGCCCAGCCAAGCTTTTACATATTTTATTACATACTAGACAACTGTGCTAGCTGACAGTAGAAATAGTTGCCACCATATGCACTCTTAATATGTCTTTTTAGACATCAAACTGAGAGGCAAACCTTTTCTCATTTTACACATGTTCTGTCGCGAACATTGTCTATCATGGGTTGATTTCCCTGAGAATGTTGATGATTCACCAGGCCTGTACGGCTCAAACACCTCCGCTCACAAACCACACACATAAAAAAACAACACTTTATCATTTTCCACAGGTTCTCCCTTCTAATCCCCCTCCGAATACATATATATATGTATATATATATATATGTATATATATATTTATATATGTATACATATATATATATATATATGTATATATATATATATATTTATATATATATATATATTATATATATTATATATATACTTATAGATAGATAGATACATAGATACATACATATATATTCCTATTTATAACTCTCTATATCTCTCTCTCTCTATACATAGAAACATAGAAATCTTTGAAACCATTGGGTTATGTATGTAGGCTCTCGAACGTATTAACCCATGTGTGTATGTAAATATATGTGAGTAGGCTACTTTTCAGTTCACCTTTTCAAGGTATGTATGTATTTTAGCATGGAGTTACAGTTGTATATTATTTACTTGTGTAAGCTCTCATGTATTTTTACCGTAATATTTTACTGATGTAATACCGAATACATATGCCATTTCATCCGCGTTTTCACAGTAAAGTTGTTAACACATTGCATTTTGTGAAATTTAATGCCTTCCTTTCTAATTTACTTCTATTGGCAATATAAAGAAAATACAGAAAGATCACATAATAGAAATTATTAAATATTATATGTGTCTATCTCAAATTTATTTCATTTAACCATCATGTAACGTAATGGTTTATTTTTAATTATTCTTATTCTGATCCTCGCTATGCTTTGTCATTGCTTAAAATGTTATTGTATTTCATGGATTTTAGGCAATTTCTGTTAAAAATTAATTCCCACTGAAACATCAATCATTGCTACAAATTTAGTTCTCAAAGATTGAGAGTTCCACTCAGGAACATTCTATTTACAGCCAGTTGGGCAACGTTTATTTTAATTCCATATATAGAAAGGTGTTTCTTTTAAAGAGTAAGCAATCTCTTTTTATTTTTTGTTTTCAAATGGCAAGAACAAAATAGTATCGAATGACAGATGATGACAAAACCTAGTGACAAATACAGGTCCGCTCATAATAACTATCCCTCTTCCTCTATTGCTGAGCATCTAATATTTCTCTTTCCAAAGGGTTCTACAAAACATGTGTTATTCCGAGCTCAATGTGTGTGGATTTCGACCGGTATCACGGTCTAAGTTACTTTCAGCCAGTACTAACATGTATGCATCTGACCGTTTCACATACTCGGACAAAATGAATAAAATAAAGGAACAAAGCAAAACATCTCATAAAACTTTTAAAATGTGAACGATATATGGTGAGACTCAAACACACCGCTGATTCAGGTCGCAATAAAGTTCTAAAGGCCTCTATCCTTTCTTCATAAAAAAACCTTACTCACATGTTGCTTCACATTATGCATCAATTTTGTCCACACATTCCCAATATTTTATACCTGTTTTAAATGGGAGATATTGAGTATGTATTTGAAGCATCACCAACAATTCTTTTCTCCAGTTTCTATACAAATATATATTGCAGATTATTCATGTTTTCCGGTGTAATGTATTTTATTTCATGAACAAATGCATTGGTGAGGACAACGACATACAGTATTCAAGCAAATATTGTTTAAATCTTATGGTAGAATCATAAAATTTCTCACCGTAATTGTGTAAGAAATATTCAAATAATTAGACTGCAAAATATTGAATATCATATTGAAGTTACTTCATATTTGTAACTTAATTTCGTGCTGAGAAAAAAAATGTAGCTAGGATATTTAATATTATTCCTTCAATTCATGTGAGATAATATCTATATATTGTAAATAATATAATAATTTTATTGATTAGAAAATATAAGTAGGAAGAAATGTAAATTGCATGATTACGAATAAATATGGAACCGAATAATCAAAAATTTCGTATTTTGTATGTGCAATATACGGCACTTCATATTAATTCATAAATGTCCCGAGACAAATGATGTATTTTCTCGATTATAATTTATTGTAAGACACGTTTTGTAGGTACATTTTCACTATATAAACTTGTATTGTTAATATATTTCAAATTGGTGCATTATTGATAAACTAATATAACACGCTATTATTGAGCGTTTATCTCTAACGAAATATTTATTTATTCTTCATTTTTTGCATTAATTAGATTATGTTTTAATTCAGAAACTTGTCAGACAGACACACGACATTTAAACTTTAAAAGATGTATGAGCACACAAAGAAAACTTACTTCAATATAACAATCAATATATCGCACGATCTTAAAATAAGAACAACACTAATGATAAAGTTAATATGAGTCACTGATTAAGAAGCAATGCCAGTGATTTTCTGGTCAGGAAATAGTGCAAATCATAGACCCGAGTACTTTGATACCTTAATTTGACTCCAAAATCCGTAGGGTGAACATTGAACTTGGTGGTATTTCAATTCAGAATAGAAAGAGCCGGACAAAACACTATGGGAAATAATGACCACCATGCCAAATTAGGTAGCAACTCTGATGATGATGATGATGATGATGATGATGATGATGATGATGATGATGATGATGATGGTGATGATCATGATCATGATCATGATGATGATGATCATCATCATCATCATCATTATCATCATCGTGATGATGATGATCATGATGATGATGATGACCATGATGATGGTGATGTGGATGATGATGATGACGGCAAAGAAAGACAACAACATAAGCAAAGATGACTATTATGATGATGATATTAATAATCAATATACATAGATATATAATCCTTTATCTCTCTTTCTGTTCCTAATGCATTCTCAAACGCGTCAACCAACTCAAACCAACTGGTAGTGAACAGCTGACACTGTATTACGTCTCCAGCGTTAGATGTGCAAAGCAATAATAATAATAAAATAATAATGATAATAATAATGATAATAACAACAACAATAATAATAATAATAATAATAATAATAATAATACTAATAATAATAATAATAATAATAATAATAAAATTATGACAAAAGCATTTCTTTTAATATAAGCCTAAAACTTGATATGTTGGCATAATTGGCTAGTTTATCAGATCAACCACATTATTCAAATAGTATTTTTTTTCCCGATTCTGAAATGTTTCAGCAGAAGAATTTGAGTTCAAAAACCTAAATACGGTCAAAATACAATCAAGCACCTCGTTCCGTAAGCTAAAATTACTGCAAGTTCACCACGTTTAATGGTTTTAAAGTTTTTTGAAAATCCAGCAGTACCTGGCTGATGTGCCAAACATATTACATAGAAACCAGTGCTCAATTCTTGATTGTTTTATTGACACGGAAATAATAGGTATCAACTTCAGCAGAATTTAATCTGTTAAAATTTCAGATACCGCATATTAATGATTCTACCAGCTCACTATCGATATCTACCCAGAAACAGAATCATTCTCTTTAAGTACAGTCAGTACGACCCGTTGCGGTTTGACAGTGTCCACATTTGCTCATACATGATATGTAGTAATTAACTTTTAGGCTATTGAAAGTGTTGAATCAATTTTGTGAGGCTGTTTCACGCCTTTTGCATTCTATGTAGATAAATAGCAGTGTCTTAATAGTGAATGGACCTTGAGAATATCCGAACCTTTTATACAAAAGATCTTACAAGATTCTGAAAAATAGAAATTTCTAAATCGCTGTGATCAGCAGATATGGCAACAATGAATGCATCAACTTTCATTTCTTGTATTAGCATTGTATTTGCC
>NC_142928.1:48311996-48316996 GCF_046866305.1 Octopus bimaculoides
ACAATATTCATATTTTAAATAGGTTTTCACCTAATAGGTGACATGAATTGATCACCATATTGGAAATGCAGAACAGTAATGAACACAAAAGCAAACATAACCGGCGCAACTTATGTAACTTCTGGAGAATATTTTGGGAGAAATCATCCACATAAATATACATAATTTAATGTTAACACTTTAAAGATCATGGTAACTGTGTACGTATGAATACGTTTCTTTGAAAGAAGCTAACTTATTTTTAAATAAGAGTATAATGACTAATATTTAATTTCACAAAATTGGTTCATCCGACGATATGTTCTCTAATTTTCGTTGTATCATAAAAAGAATAATCTTCATAGTCTTTTTTCCAAACGGTTGATTTGAGAATGAAGAAATTGCATTAAAGTACACCGGGGATTGTGCAAATAAAATACGTTAATAAAATATTTTTCCAATACACATAAGATAGAAGTTTAACTTTTGCGTAAATTCAAAAAGTCTATTTGTATAAATATATATATATATATGTGTGTGTGTGTGTGTGTGTGTGTGTGTGTATCTCCCTCTCCCCATCTCTCTCTCTCTCTCTGTCTCTTTATATATATATGTATATATATATGTTAAATTCAAATTAAGACAAACGTAAATAAACAAACAAAATTTGCGTTTTAGAAGCGTTGAGATGTCTTTTAGAAAGTTAAAGAAGTGATTTCAAATTCTCAATCGCAGAATAATGTTAATAATATAGCCTGAACAGGATACACTACCCCTATTTTGCAGAGAAAAGTGTAGCTGGCTAGCTGTGGCTAGCCAGCTACACTTTTCTCTGCAAAATAGGGGTAGTATATCCTGTTCAGGCTATATTATTAGCATTATTCTGCGATTGAGAATATATGCATATATATATTTATATATATATATATATATATATATATATATATATATATATATATATATATATATATATATATATATATATATATATATATATATATATAATTTTGAATTTAAAATGTAAATTTATATAGTGTTTGACCAATTATACGCAAGTATTTGGAGATTACCAATTGGGATTGTAAAAAAACACATGAATAGTTAGTGGAACTAAGGAAGTATGCTGTAGAATTCTCAAAACGACCTAAATATCACAATGACTAATTTATTGCGAAATATGATCGCATACAAGAAACGAAATCTCTCAAAGGAAATCGGCGACAAATTGTTCATGTTAAACTAGTTAATCGTATGTGCATCCAGTTAAAAGACATCCAAAATTGAAAACTGTGCAATCCTCACACCTCAATTGATAATTGTCTGATATACGGATTCAACTCGGTAAATATATTAGAATAGAACGTTTCTAACGAAATCAACACGAACAGAAATTAACAGTGTGCAACAGAAGCAAGACTGTTCACAAACTGATAGCACTAACAAATAAAATATATATAATGGTATGCAGATAAGCGAAATGGAATAGAATAATATGTGCTTTAGGTGTAGACTAAAATACTTTGGGAAACAAATACATACGTTCGGTGATGTTGAATGTTACCAATTTCTGTGATGTGACTATTTATTACGAATACTCTGGACAAATTGTACTTCAGTGGTAGTGGAAAATAATTAGAGGTGTAAGATTCTCAGATTTATCCGCTGTAGTGAGTTGAATATAAATGGAGCATAGATTCGCAAGTTCGGCAATTATAAAGTGAGTATATATAAAGTGCTTTGCAATTGGCTTGTACTGGGGTTGTCTTAGTGATCCTGTTGCAAGTATTGTTTGGCAGTTAAATTATTCGGTAGTAACGAATAAATGACAATTTTTAACGATCTCTGTCAGTGTTACTTGACATAAATATACAAATATCGATGACAACTAAACAGGAAAAAAAATTAAAAGTGAGTCAGAGATTCAGAGCCATAGAAATAATTAAAAATACGCAATTAATTTAAATTATGTAAGATGTCTAAGTTTCAATGCATATATTATAAACGAATACATTCATTTCCAAAACAAAATATATATACATATGTGCGTGCCCGTGTGGTAAGAAGCGTCTTTGGCAACCACAAGTTTCCGGGTTTAGTTCCACTGCGTTGAAATTTGGGCACCTGTCTTCTCCTACAGCCTCAGGCCGACCAATGCGTTAAGAGTGAATTTAGTACACGGAAACTGAAGGAAGACGGTCCTCTGTGTGTGTGTGTGTGTGTGTGTGTGTGTGTGTGTGTGTGTGTGTGTGTGTGTGTGTGTGTGTGTTCGTGCATGTGTGTGTCTGAGTGTGTATGTGTCTGCGTGTGTGTTCCTGTTTGCCATCCCACCATTGCTTGACAACCGTTCGTGGTGTGTTTACGTCCCCGTAACATAGCGTTTCGGCACAAGAGTCCGATAGAATATGGACTGGGCTTACAAACAATGAGTCCTATGTTCGATGTTTTCTTCTAGAACCTTTTAAGGTGGTGCTCCAGCATAGGTGCAGTGAAATAATTGCAACAAATGCATGGGTAAATGGGTAATCGAAACACTGAGTACGCTATCTTCTGAAACGTACTTGTTTGAAGAAATTATTTGTAATATCAATGTGAATAAGATACACAAGTAGGAAATACTGACATAAGAAGTGATGTATATAATTATTTTTGATTTGCATTTGTTTTCTTTTTTTTTGCCGTATGCGATTATACGCAATTTTATATACATATGTATATATTATGTATTCATATTTAATGTTCGTGCAAGTGTAGAAACCTCATCTCAAACTAAACTGAAACACATTCTAGACTATGTCACACAGAGTAACTAGCTCATCTACTGCTGCAGGGTGAGTATGTCTTCCACTAAAATTGTAGTTCTCGTTCCATCAACATTCCGTCTTTTCAAATCCACTCGTATTTTCTACACATTTGTTGTGCTTAAATTTGCAAGCACAGCATAAACAATAAAGACTGATTCATTCTCGCCAGAATGTCAGCCATCTCATCTCGAAATGTTGCCGTTTAATTGAATATAAACCTGATATGATGAACACGCTAATATGGAGTGTTTTGGCACCTTTTCTTCCACCAACTAATTAAAACACCAAAGGTCAATACTGCATTGCGGTTTCTGAATAACAGACACAGGGTGCGGTGAATAACCTGTCGACTAAATTGCGCAAAAATGAAAATATCACTGACATCTCATTTTAAGAGTTATATTTACCAAAACTGCATAAAAATATCACGAAATACTAAACAGTAAATGTATTCAATAAACTGTCATTGGCATCAACCACGGTCTCCAGACGACTTCAAAATCTCCTGCAACTCTTCTGGACGATCTCGTTGTTTAAGTTGGTGAATGCTGCCATAATTCTTGGTGTCAGTTTCTCTTTGGTGTTACAAAGTGATTTGTTGGTCTCTGGGTCAACTGCATCCCACACATAAAAAATCAAGCGGGTTGCAGTCTGAGAAGTTAGGTTGCAAGATACTAAGGGTGAAGAAGTTTCAGAAATTAACTAATAGCCATGACTGTGTTTTCTATGGTGTGGAATAATGTTGCCAGACATAGGGTCTACCAGTAGCCATGCTCTTGACTCAGGGCAGCACTACCTATTACAGACACTCGATGTAGGCCTTCGTGTTGAGTCTGACCAAGCTGGAAGATGAATGGACGCAAAACCTCACAATCAGTAGTAATCAGTCCAAACACCATGATGCTGTCTGGATGTCTGATGTGTATCATTCACGGCCTGATTTATGTAATTTGGAGCGCGATTTTTATCACTCTCGGCGCAATGATTATCATTTCCAGCGCGAATGCCAAGCAGTACAGCATGTCTCTTCCAAATTTCTGAAAAAGTGAATTGCATCATAGTGCTGTTTTTCTCACAGATGGTGCCCAACTAACGGTACTATTCTGTGTAGTCGAAATAATCATAAACAATGCACATGCGTGAAATTAAAGATATAGTAAGATAACAATTTACACATTGCAACCTGTATATTTTCCTTCATTCTTTTTCATATTTCAATGATCTTACTGTGGCAATGCTGGAGCACCACCTGTAGTCGAAAACAAATCGACGCAAGCACTTATTTCTTGTATGCCTAGTACTTATTCTATCAGTTTCTTTTGCCGAACTGCTAAGTTACGGGGACATGAACACACCAACTACGGTCGTCATGTGATGGTGGGGAACAGACACAGACACACAAGCATATATACGACGTGCTTCTTTCAGTTTCCGTCTACCAAATCCACTCACAAATCTTTGGTCGGCCCGAGGATATTAAAGAAGACACTTGCCTAATCTGCTACCCAGTGGGACTGAAACCGGAATCATGTGTTTGGGAATTTGTTTTAAAGATAGCATATATGCCATATTTTGAGCATATTTGATCAAACATAGCAGTTGTCTAACACTTGTGAAACATTTTATTTTTATCTTTTATTGTTACCTCTCAAATACGAAATTTCGTGTGTAACAACCTAATAGACTAAGAAAGGTGGCTGGCATATATGACTCTTTGTGGCTAATTAATCTTTGACTCCTATTTGTAGGTGGTGCTCATTGCACGCTTGGTCACTTTAGAGACAGTGAATTATTTCCATTTTGGTTTTAAATTGCATCCAGTAACTGATACATCGTAATTGATAAATCGCTACTGAACCTAAACATACAGAGCCACATAATAACTATTGCAAGATGCTTTCGTCAGAAAATTTAATCTATTTATGATGCGATCAATTCACTTTAAAGAGAAGTAACTGTACAAGTGTACCTTTCGATTCTCCATTCCTAGAATATGTTTTCAATTGCCGAAGATACTTCAATTAGAGCCTTAGGGTGGTATACAAGAATTGCTCGATTATGATGCATGTAATTATCTAGATTAGAGGTATGAATTTACCTTCACATATGGTTCCAATAGTCTCGATATATTTGTACTACTTGTGCAGTTTCCTCGGATTTGGTATTCCATTAATAAAGCTATACAAGCGCTAAATATATTGTGTTATCCCATAAATAATA
>NC_142928.1:48319496-48351996 GCF_046866305.1 Octopus bimaculoides
GACCAGTCGATCGTTCTACCAGTATTTTACGAAAAACAAAAAACAAAACTGTTTCGCGCCCAAACTATTTTTTGTGTGGGTTGGGACGTGGGAACACAGATGAACTATGTCTCATTCTCTGCTACAAAAACATATATTTAATAATGAACCATGCAATTCACTCTCTGGAAAATGTGTCTGAAAATGTTTATTTTGTCTTAAACACAAGATATAATCTATAAATTTAGGATATTTTTCAAAGATACTATTTTTATAATCAGAATATATATGCTTTCTCACACAACAATTAAGGTATATCTATTTTAAATCGCTTATTTATCTATTTTAAATCGGTTATATTTCTCCCACTCTCCTATACGCAAAAATTGGTTAGGGCACGATTTTTATTTTTGTTTTTCCTAAAGTAAAATTTTGATGCTAAGAAACCCTTTTTGCGTCTGAAAAACGGAGTGGAGTGAGGTGGAAACATCGCAACTTCCCCCCCCCCCCAACACACCCCACACCCCCACCCCCCACTGATGTTTTCACCAGCACGATTTTCACTAAGGAAAAAAAATATCCGATTTTTGGGGGCGTGGAATCAGCACCCAGACCTCCTAATATACTGCAAATCCCTTTCCACCCTTCTCCCCTTTTCCGAACCAAAATAAGGAATCTACAGCATATTAGGAGGTTCGGGTACTTGATTCCATGCAAACAAAACAAAAAAACAAATCGGACTTTTTTTCTTTAATGAAAAAAAAATTCCAATGATTCCCTGACAGGAGGGTCCACTACCCCTTGGCTCCCATTTCCCTATCAAAATAAGGAATTTGCAGCATATTAGGAAGTAAGGGTACTTCATTCCACGCAAAAATATCCGATTTTTCTGTTGTTAGTGAAAATTGTGCGGATTTTACTCTGGAAAATTACCTTATAAACAAACATATCTGACAAAATTAATCTCATTTGAGCTATGATGGCAGTTAAATAAAAGAAATATAAATAGGATGGAAAAAAAAAACTATGCCAAGCATTGGATTAAACGAGACAAGAGAAATAAGATAAAATCCAATAAACAAAATGTATTCAAAATTAGTAAAAGAATAATCTAAAAATATCTTATCTTACCGTTCTTAAGTTCACCGAGTAGTATTATTTCCATTTCATCTATATACACTGTCGGCTGAAATTCTTTAAGTCACATGCCGACTTCATTTCATATATTTTATCTGTCATCGTCTACCTTTCAAACTGGTAATTCTATACACACATAAATATATACATTCATTTCAATTCTTTCAAAACCAACTAATTTCTACTTCAACCCAAATTACTCTGTATATATTACTAGTCACTCACTCCTTCCAAAGCATTCACTAGTAAAATCGACTATTTTGCTTGAGCTGCACTTTGTAGCGAACACTAAGGCGCTACAATACTGAATAATAGTTACTAAAATAATAATTATGAATGTTTTAAATTTTAACAATTGTGCATATATTTTTCCCATTACTATAATTGGTATTTAATGAGTATCGCTGATTGATAAGTCACTTTGTAGCTATATTCCCTAAACTGCCATTTCCATCTACCTCTTGATCAGCATATTTGTTTATGTACCCTTTTCACCTGCCGATTTTAAGTCTATAATCACTAATACCTACATTATATATGTTGTTTTAAAGAAATAAATTTGATCCTCTTTCTGCAAACATTTATAATATCATTTTCAAGGGTTTCACATATAAGGTCTTTCTTTCCACATTATTTGGAGGAAGGGTTAGAACCAACAAACATATAAAATTTTATATTCACACTGACATAGAAACAACAAAACTCATTCTTTGATTTTTGATAACTGTTTATCTAATTCTAATCAAATTGTACTAATTCTTATATTAATATGTATACCTTACTTTAATCTGCATAGTCCTTCTAAACAATCATAATTTTGAACCGTTACTTCTAGTCATTGCCTTAGATGATTGTAGGCAACATGTATTATTTGATATAATTTGTTTTTGCAACATTTAACAATTTAAAATAAAAAAGTTTAACTTTCCAATAAAGTTGCTGATTGAATTGATAACAGTGTAAACTGGTTAATTCAAGTTCACTGCTAATGATTAGCAAAGGACATATACACATTATAAAAGTTTCTTTTACAACCATGAAAATAATCCTTGTAGATTATCAACAACCAGCTATCCTTTTACATGAATTGGTATCCTGATGCACATATGAACAATGATAATGTTGACTGGTTACCAAAATAGTTTCAATAGGGGGTTTAAACAGACATATAGTACTTGTTATAATTTTTTTTCAAAATACGTATATAAACATATAAACATAATTATTTACTATACTTTTCTTGAACATGCAGACACCAGTGTCAACTAATTATTACTCTATAGAAGGCGGTGAGCTAACAGAAACGTTAGCACGCCGGGCAAAATGCTTAGCTGTATTTCGTCTCCCGCTACGTTCTGATTTCATATTCCACCGAGGATGACTTTGTCTTTCATCCTTTCGGGGGTCGATTAAATAAGTACTAGTTACGCACTGGAGTCGATATAATCAGTTTAACTGTCCTTATGTGTCCCCACTGTGTGAAGCCCATTGTGGACAGCAAAAAAATAAGAAACATTAGAACATTTAGCGGTATTTCTTCTGCCTTTACGTTCTGACTTCAAATTCCACCGCGGTCTACTATGCCTTTCCTACTTTCGGAGGTCGATGAATTAAATACAAGTTGCGTACTGATGTCGATCTAATTGACTGACTCCTACCCACAAAATTTCAAGCTTTGTGCCTGAAGTAGAAAAGATCATTACGCCGTAGCAAATATATATATTTGTGTCAACTACATCGAACACTAGAAATGCACTGGCACTTAATGTTATCGACCACAAAAGAGTTGAAGGGTAATCGAATCAGAGAGAGAATTAAGAAAGCTATAGAGGCTAGCGGTCGATCATGGAGTCTGGGTGAACGGAGGTGGTCAGTCAGGAGAGCTAGAAAGAAAGAGACATAATAAAGTGGTGGCGATCCCAACACGAAGGTGCAAGTGCGTGTGTATGCAAGAGTGTGTGTGTGCGTGTGGATTGGGGTTGGTGACCGTGACGTGTATATGTGTGGGTGTGTGGATGATGGTCTGGGTGCTGGGAAGTGGTTAGTGCTTGTGTATGCGGTGTGATGTGATACGGTGTGGCATGATGTGGTGTGGTGGTGTGTGGTGTGGATGTTGGGAAGTGGCCAATGCTAGTGTGTGCAGCGTGGTGCGATGTGGTGATGTGGTATGGTGATGTGTGGTGTGTTGCATGTTGTGTTGGGGTGTGGTGGTGGTGTGTTGTGATGTGGTAGTGTGTGGTGTGGTTTGTGACATGATGTTGCGTGGTGTTGTGTGGTGGTGTTAATGTGTGGAGATGCGTGCGTAGGGGTGTGAGGGTGTGAGGTGAGGGTAGGATATGTGGGGGTGTGATGTGATGGGGGATGTGGGAGTGGGATGGGTGGGGTGCTTTGTGTGGGAATGGACTGTATTGCTGGTGGGGTTGGGATGTGTAAGGATAAGGTGCGGATAGTCGAGGTAACGATATATGGAGAAGGAGGAAGGGAGAAGTTGAGTAGGGGAAGCGATGAAGTAGATACCAGGGTAAGAGAGGAGAAAGGAGGGGAGTTAGATGAAGAGGAGAGGGGAGTTAGATGAAGAGGGAGGGAAGTTGAGCCCATGAGGCGCAAAGAGAGAAGATTAAATCTTGTTCACGGAGAAGGTGAGAGTCCGGCTGGCCCCTGTACAAAGACAATCCCAACACAGAGGTGTTGTAATAAAAGACCGGTAGAGCGGAAACCGGGGTGTCGTAACCGAATTTACTGTCTCATGTGTGTGCATGTGTGTATGTGTATAGCATTAAAAATCATAGCTGTTTGTATATTTATATATGTGCCTTCAAAGCAATGATTAGTAATATTACGAAACCCGTATGCTTTTGAATCTATTTAACAATTCACAATAATGACTTTTATTTCTTTTATTCCTACCTCAGTTCATCTAATTGTATATATCTATCGTTACTCTTCATAAAAAAAGTCTTTACTTCTTTTGATTTCCAATGTGCATCTACGCTTATTTTTCTTCTTATTTTTCCGCTATATATATATATATACTAATATATACTTTTGTTATTTACACCACCTGTCCTCGTCTGTTGTTATTATTTGTATATTCTCCCATATATATATATATATATATATATATATATATATATATATATATATATATATATATATATATATATATATATATATATATATATATATATATATATATATATATATATATATATATACAACCCCAATGTTGAACTGGTACATATTTTATCGACCCCGAAAGGAAGAAATGTAAAGTCGACCTCGGCACAACTTGAACTCAGAACATAGCTACGGGCGAAATACCGCTAAGCAATGATAACAATAATAACGCTTTCTACTTGAGGTACAGAGCGTGAAATTTTAGAGGAAGGTGGATAATCGATTGCATCGACCTCAGTGCTCTACCTTTCTTATTTTTTGTGAGCCTATAATGACGAAAAGCAACTTCGATTGAAATTTGAATTCAAAAAGATGAGACGGAAGAAAATTCGTTAATCATGTTACCCGTCGTGTAACAGATTCTGCCAGGTGGCCGCCTTAGCAATAATGATAACAACAACAATAATAATAATCCTTTCTTTTATCGGCACAAGGTTTGAAGATTTGGTGGCGGGGGCTAGTCGATTACATCGATCTCAGGGTTAAATTGAGACCTGTCTGTTCTATCGACCCCGAAAGGATTAAAAGCATAGTTGACCTTGGGAAAATTTGAAATCATAATGTAAAGAAATACTGAAATGCCAAGAATTTTGTCCAGCGTGCTAATGATTCTCCCAGCGCGCCGCCTTAAAAAGGATAATAATGATTTCAAATTTTGGCACTAAGCCATCAAGTTCAAGGAAGGGGGAAGGGGGAAGGTCGATTACATCGACCCAAATGTCTTTTTATCAACACCGAAAAGATACAAGTCAAACTCAACCTCGGAAGAATTTGAAATCAGAACGTGAGAACGAAATGCCGTTAAGTATTTTGTCCGGCGTGCTAACGATTCTGCTAACTTGCCACCTTTGGCAATGAAAGTATTGACAGTAATCAAAACGGCCAAAAATACCAGTAAGATCATGAATGAGGAGAAGAAGAAGATGAGAAAGAAGAAGCGGTAAAAAAGGAGGGGCATGTTGAAATACAGGCATAATAAATTGGGTGGATGGAATAAAAATACTAAATCAATTAATAATATAGATAAAACTAATTAAAACTTAGAAGTATAAAAATGTTATGGGCGGTTACATTCTTGTGCTATTGCCATTTTCTCTTTTTTTTTTTTTAAGGAGTAATGTGGTTTTAGTAAGTAACTCTTTTAGGGGACTATGCAGTCTGTGTTTTGAGTGGGCTTTTTCTTTACGCTGGTCCTTTATGAACTTGTGTACATTCTGATACTTGATTTCCTATGCTTCCAAGTGCCACGGATTGTGTATTGATACTTAAGGTAAAGGTTTAGGTGTATCGGGAAAGCGGGTAGTTTTTGTAATTCTTGGATGTCTATCGTACTTCATGTTGTAATCTTTTGCTGATTAAACTGACCGGCTGCTTTCTTTGGAATAATATATTCTAACGTTTTAGGAGTTAGTTTTACCGGATTTCGAGACTCAACAAATTTATGCAAATGCCTCTTGACAAGTTAAAGTATATATCGATATTAATGGGCTTTGGATGGCAGGGAGACAATATACTTTTGAGTCTGTTTGTTTAACGTGGATATGTGTTTCAGTGTAATTTTTTTAAATGTCTTTTTGTTTTAGGATTAGGATCCCCCAAAACTGTAGTTTGTTGTGTTTGTATTCCACTATAAATTGGATACTGTGGATTATGTTATCAAGTTTCTAAACTCCAAGAATTAATCCAGATTATATGAGTACAATGAAACATTTGTCAAGGTAGCGTTTCCAGTTGGTAAGTAAGTATATTCGGAAATTATCGCAACATATCCAATCTGGCGTGTTAATATATTTCGTATTCTAAGTATGCCATAGCAAGCTTAGCAAAAGTATAGAGTTACACTTGTGCAAATCGCACGCCAAGGTATTTGCCTCTAGGTGCTAGCGTTGAAAATAAGCTATATTGTAGGATGAATGTTCATCCTTCAATGATAAACCATTTCTCATCTCGGCTAAGTATGCCATTTGGAATATTTTCCCAACCAGAATTATATAGCTATTTATGCAGGCGTATCCTTAACGTTTTTCTCAGGGAGAAAATGACAGAGCTCACCCTTTGAAATACAGATACTACTTTTAGCTGCCCCTTTGAAATATAGGTGATACTTTTAGCAAGCTGGCGGGATCGGAGCAATGCTAAAGGACAAAGCGCGCCACCAGTGGCGACCTTGCAATCACGTGACGAATTCCGTAATTAAAAAGCTATGTGCCTCCACACACTCGTTTAACATCATAATGCACTTTTTTATATGAATAGCCATACCTGTGCTTATAATAATTTTAAGTAATTAATTAAGAAACGATCAATACTTAAATCTATTTTGCTACGGATATTTCATTTGCTATGCTATTGAGATTTGTCAATCTTTCCCATTACAAAATTCGATCTAATTATTTGAGCCTGAGCAGATAGAAGGAAGTTTTTCCTTTCGTCTTCCGGGTTTCCAGTATCAGCAACAGATAAAGGTCTTAACTTCAAATATAATCGACAGATAATGTCTTTTCTCCCCAACCATTTGGCTTGTCATTTTTCTTCAGTTTTGGAATTCTAATTTTGCTACACATTTGAAACAAATGCAAAGATATATGTTCATCTTGTTATAAGTATACTTAGTATCTTATACGAAAAAGTTCCTGTCATCCGATCAGTGTCTCCGAATTTTGAATACCATTCGTTTAATTTGTCTTCTAATTGTAAATGCTCAACTAGAAAGAAATTTTTGTTGGCCCGAGCAAAGGAACTAAATCCTTAGGCATTTATGAATTACCTGGATATCAATATTTTACAACATATTTATTCCGTACGGCTATATTTCTAACGCTAATATTCGTAAGTAGATAATCTAACAACTCGTTGTTACACGCTAATAACCTCTCAGTGCCAAACACGGTTCCGTGTACGTAACGGTCGTTAATTGATTTTAATGCAACATAATATGAACTTAATTAGTTTGTCGTTTCGGTGTGATAATGTTGCGTTAGATTATTCAGAGATTATATTTCTGCTGATACAAGCATTTAGATATCTCCTTACAGGTAATAAATGTGCAATTCGATGTGCGAATTTGAGTCTTCGGGGTATACACGTGATTTAATTGTATTATATGATTCCAAAATATGAAATAAAGATATCCCACAATCTGTGCATTACAACTACTCTAACCTCTTATTATGCTAATCCATCAACACAAGGAAATATCTACTCCACTTGGAGTTACATCATGACATGTTTGCCAATAATATGTATACAAACTTTCATTACATTGTATGGCGCGCCGTTCTTAATAACAAATATTACATATTACATAAGATAGCTATTTGATTATTTATCATGACTATAAATATTAAACAAGATCAAATCCTACTATTACGGTAATACTGTGGAAAATCATTACGGATTATGTTCATATTTGTGATAACATCATTGCAAGATTTTATCTACACAGAAAAGTGAAATTTCATCCGTAGTGCGGAGGATTTGACTTGACTAATTTTATCCTGCGCTCAACAACAATAAGGTTAGCTGCTATATGCCAATGCTTTACATCAGTGAAGGTGTATTTATTTCAATAATCGCTTTATGTATAAGATGGATATTTTATATATAAAGTCGTGACCACGTTTTTTTCAAAAATTAAGATTGTTATGCCCCAGGACAATTCGACTGAAACATATACAACGTAGAGATACACTTACCTAATAATTCATGCAATGGTTCAATATTTAGAAAAAAAAACATAGGCAAAATCAAAAATATAGTCCTAATCCAAATTCCTTACATTTAATAAGTAGAAGCTAGTCTAACATTACAGACCTCTTTTCCAAATGTTTGACCACGCCTGTACTTTGATATGAAATGCATACCCGCATGTGGTAACCTCCTTATATTGTGAGAATTTAATTAATTAATGTTTTATAGCAGATGACGAATTTACTACGTCAGGCATGCGACTATGAGCAATATTCAAATGTATTGAGAATATTAGAAACCTAAATGCTAAATATTATACAATTACAGCTTTTTTGTAAAAATCCACTCAACTTTTATTTGGGTCACTTAAAATTTAGTGACTCTCTCTGAAGATTAATCAGATTACTAAGCTTCAACGTACACAATCTTCTCTAAGGTAAATATCCGGCAGCGGCATTACAGCCGAATCTCACTGTCAACAATATATAGTATTTCAATGCCTGTCGCTGAGGAGACCGTCCCTCTAAAAATCACATGAGTTGGAAATCCCGGCACCGCTAGCAAGCGGTTCTTGTCTGCTAATGATATAAGTACGATGCCTTATTACACGTGTTCTTGTGAGGGGCTTAGTTTTTAGATTTCTTTTTTCACGAACGTAAGATTTTGAGTTCGATTCCTGGCAGCACGTTGTGACCAAGACTAACAGAATTTATTTCATGTTGATCCAAAAAGCTGAGCTAGCAAAGCATAGTTGCAGCTGTAATTCAAAGGGACTGACATATCACATTGTCAGTCACGCCGAATCTCCCTGATTACTCTGTTAGGGGTTGCTTGTCTGTGGTGCGATCATCCACTTGCATGTTAATTCTATGAGAAGGCTCTGCCAATCATCGGATAAACTTGAACCTTATTCGTTGTTAATGACTAGGTGCTAGTTATGAACAGTCCTCCCAAGATGAATAACTCAGTATTCAGTGATCTAGTACAACATCCACCTTAATATATACATTAACATTGCCTTTGTTAATAATAGGTCTGTCTCTATTAATTATTTTACATATATACATACAATCAAACATGCATATATACGTATACACTTACATATATTCATATACAGACAGCATCTATACGAGTATTTTTTCACTCATTCTTATATATATATATATAGGATCACTTCGTCGGTTATGACGCGGCATTAACGTACAAGTAGCTGAGCACTACACGAACATGTGTACCCTTAATGTAGTTCTCATGGAGATTCAGCGTGACAGAGAGTATAACTAGACTGGCCCTTTGAAATACAGGCATTACTCATTGTTGCCAGTTGAGTGGACTGGAGCAACGTCAAATATTGTCTTGCTCAAGGACAAAACGCGTCACTGGGAATTGAACTCACGACCTGGCGATCGTGAGCCGAAATCCCTAACCACGAAGTCACGTGCCTTGACACACACACACACACACACACACATATATATATATATATATATATACACACACACTCACACATTATGCACAGAAATTATTTTGAATTTTGCGCGGGTCTATTCAAGACGTAACGGATTAATACGAGGTGAGATGGAGTTTTCATTGCAGGTACAGCGAGACTTCCTGAAAAGAATTAATGCTCTAGATCCTGATCCACGTATATCCGTTACGTTATTCTACGACGTTTCAAATGAGAAAATATGTTCATTTCCACTCGTTTACCCGATTTCTGTTGATACGTTACATATTTTTCAGTATGATTAGTGGTTAAGTTGGAGACATTTACTTCCACTCTTTAGCAATTCTATCACCCTCCTCCTCACACACACACACACACACACTCACACACACACACACACACACACACACACACACACACACACACACAGACACACACACACACACACATATATATATGCGCAAATCCAGTCGTTCGTTGCTGTTCATGTATTTCATTAGTCGATTTTGACCGACTCCCAATCCAAGTTTTTCTTCAATGGTGATTTACCTTACGTTAAATATTTTCACCGATTTTTCTGCAAGAGCTTTTCGTTCAATTCATCGCAAGTAACAAGCTATACACTCCTATGGATGCTGCACAACGTGCAACTTTGCATAACTAGTAAATCAATATAGCATGTCAAATCCATTTGTGATTCATCTTTTACCTCCAATGAAGAAGAGGGTTGTGTGTTTCCATACAAAATGATGTGCCCTACAAAAAGATGCAATTTGAATTACCTATAATTTTATACCAAATATTATACTAAATACTGAATTACTTTTGATAAAAGACACGGTTTTGTTTGCTTTTCCATACGTATACATGTAGGTAAATATGTGTATATAAATATATATATATATATATATATATATATATATATATGTGTGTGTGTGTGTGTGTGTGTGTGTGTGTGGGTGTGTGTGTGTGTGTGTGTATGTGTGTGTGCGTGTCTGTGTGTGTGTGTCTGTACGTATGTGTGTGTGTGAGTATGTATGCATGTACGCATGCACGAATGTATGTATGTATTTATATAAGTATCTGTGCATGTATCATATTGTATCTTTGAAGCAAGCTGAAATGTACCCGGTGATGCCCGGAGCGAATTGAATAATAAAAAGCATCACATATATGAAAACATATGTACTCACATATACGTGCCGCTAAATATATGTAACTAAATTAAAATTATTTTAACTCTTGTTCTTTATGTTCATACATGTACTTGTCTGTGTGTGTATATGTGTATGTGTGTGTATAAGTATATATACGTATATATACACACACACACTCACACACACACACACACACACACACACACAAACAAACACACACACACACACACACACACACACACACACACACACACACACACACATATATATATATATATATATATATATATATATATATATATATATATATATATATATATATATACACATACAGAAATAGTTAGATAGATAGAGATAGAGAGAGAGAGGGAGAGATAACTAGAAATACATAGTAAGATAAATAGTTGAGTGTATGTGAATGGATTATGTGCGCGTCTTTGTTTATGCAGTGTATATATTGCTATGCTTTTATAATTATCAATATTCTTTGAGAGAAATAGAGAGTAAGTGACGTGCGAAAACTATCAGATGTGATAAAGTGATACATAGGAATAAATGCTAAAACGTGTTATTGTGTCTCGTTGCGTTATGTTATGTCTGAGAATGAGATGATTAATATATGTATCTGTAAATTTTTCCATTACAGACAAGTTAGCTCAATGTGATATTCTATCGCTTAAGTAGAAACATTAATATGTGTTATATTTTAAACATTTAGATAATACTGGAAATATTCTTCTATGCTGCTTGTTGATATATATTTAGTGTAGAGATATTCAATTTAAATCGACATTGCTGATGCTCCAAATGAATGAATTCCTTACAAGGATTTTGCCTTCGTAATATCACCTGTGTCCCTTAATTCTTTATCCGGTTACAGATATCATTTCATTCGGGTACTCATTGGCAAAGAACAATTTATTGCAAGCGTGTAAATAATTTAAAATAAGAGAGCTTGTATTCATTATGAATGAGATTAGGATTATATGTTATGGTAACTAACTTGTAAATGAAATAAGAAATATAGTGATAATAGCAATTAACCCACACGTATGAGGAACCAGCATACATTTTTGTTATGAAAGTACCGAAATAAATAAAAATACTACGTATAATAATGATTTCAAATTTTGGCACATGGCCAGCAAGTGCAGGGGAAGGGATCAGTATATTACATCGTACGCTGTGTTAAACTGGTACGTATTTTATCGATTGCAAAAGGTTAAAAGTTAATGTCGATCTCGGCAGTATTTGAACTCATAACGTAAACCCAGAATAAATGCCGCTAAACAGTTTGTCCGGCATATCAACGATTCTGCTAACCCGCCGCCTTATTGAGGATAATTATCACCTCAAGATACATACAAATATGTGATAAACGCGAGTTCTCTAATCCAAGTTCTCTAATACACTGGAACACAGTTTAGAGGTAGATAATTGCGCGATACTATGAAAATAACCCGGAAGATAAACGTTGATGGCATAAACCAACGTGGGACAACATCGTAAGAATGCTGCAGAATGATGAGGGATAAAAAAAACTATGAGGGCTGGGGAGCAATAAGATAGTGGAAAGAGATGTGAGGGAGAGAGAGAGAGAGAATAATCAGTACAGAAGGAGAATTGGGAGGAGGTTTGAAACAAAATTGAAAGGTTGGAACATCATTCAATATCCTTTCATCTCATAGGTTTTTTGAAAAAAAACACATCATTTGGGAACTATTTTCTAAGAAAACGATGCGTATTGGGAGCTGCTCTAATCAGAATCCTCCTTTCTAGGGTTTTGGCAATGGTGAGAGCATCAAAATCCTCTCTCGCTGTCGAAATATTGTCTCTGTTTGTGTCCACAAATTCCATTAATTGCCTGTCTTCCTTCCATAGAACTGTGTAATTCAGAGGCTCATCCGAGAGATGTTGTTCAGCAAGTTCCGTCTCTCGTGGTTGATATGAAGGTTGTCGTTTTCGTTCTCTTTCTTTCGGCTTCCCCTGATGCAGATCTTGTTTATACTCTTACTGTTGCTGAGAATGTTGTAACATTCCTTGATGCTGCTGTAGTTGATTAATCTGTTGTTGTTGTCGATGATATTATTGTTGTTGTAACTTCAATTGCTTTTGATGTTGTTGCTGCGGCTGCTGCTGCTGCTATTGCTGAGATTGTCGGCTTGTAGCTTTGGTTTCGAGATTGGCTGACTCAAATCTACTCATATTTAAGCCCACAAACTATCCCCAGTTACCAAGATTATTCTGAATGCTCTTCTTTCCAAACGAACATCAGTTGCAATGACATGTAGAAAGAAGAGATGAATAATCAATGAATCACAGTGACAAAATGGGGTAGGCGAAAGTGGCAGAGAGTATATAGCCCTACGCCAAGAAATTAACAAAAACTTAGTCTGAAACCACAACCGCAACACTATTTATGTCTACATAAATGATATAAACAACAAGAACGAGATAACAAGAGCATAGACAACATATCAACATAGACAACAACAACATAGACAACATATCAACATAGAAAATATATCAACATAGACAACAAGAACGAGATCAACACATTCAAAAATAGCAACATAATCAACAACAGCATAAAATCACAGAAACTTAGCAAAAACCAATTACAGAACTTAAGAAATATTCACCAGGCTGTAGACGAAATATTTTCCTCATGTTCACTCTTCTAAACACATGCAACATTGTATTATTGGATTTTGTATGTCGAAACAAAACAAAATAGAGCCAGAAGGAAAGGAATTGAGGATTTCATCCTCAAAACCCAGAAAGACAGAATTTCAATAAAAACATCATCAGACGTTTATAAATCTAGAATACAAAAATTCCCAGGTAGTGTGGAGATTTAAAAGAAATCTGTCAATAAAAGGGTGGGGAAAGGGTCTTTTAAAAAAATTAGGTAATAGATAGAGTATTTGTTATGTCAACGGATAGGGATAGCATAGGTTGCCCACAGTTTAAATCGGTCTGCTACAGATATCAGAAATGTGTGATGTGCTCAGTTAATTGAGATAGGACCCATAGACGGGGACTCGGTTACTAGAAGTTGAATTACTCTTTACCTTCTCGCAAAGACCACAATGATCGGATTAGCGATCTAGTAAAATAGCTGTTGATGGGCGATATCCTCAGCAATTGGTGGTGATCGCTCTGAAAGTAAATATAACAAATAATCCAGAAAACTTGTCCGATCCTAGTTGAATCCGAAAATCTAATCAGATCGCGCCAGTCACGAGGCCAAACGCCTCTGAAAGTTTCATCCGAATCCGTCCAGCGGCTCTTGAGATATTCTCTCCACGGTCAAACAAACACGACTGAAAACAACAACTACACCACTACCACCATCACCACCACCACCACCACCAACAACAACAACAACAACAACAGCAGCAACAACAACAACAATAACAATAACAATAATAATAAAAATAAAATTAATAATAATAATAATAATAATAATAATAATAATAATAATAATAGTAACGATTTCACACTTTTGCCACCGAGGCAGCGCGTGGAAAGGGATTAATTAGACTATATCAACCCTAGTGCTTAACTAGTACTTATTTGATAGACCCGAAATGATGAAAGGCAAAGTCGACCTCGGCGGAAATTGATTTCTAAAAGTAGTGACGGGCAACATACCGTTAAGCATTTCGTCCAGAGTGGTAACGAATCTGCCAGCTCACCACCGTAATAATAATGATAATATTAATAATAATAATAATAATAATAATAATAATAATAATAATAATAATAATAATAATTAGAGAAATTAAGGCAAATAGACCAGATATAGTTGTCAAAGATCATGAAGAAAAAAAATGCTTTCTAATTGATGTATCAATACCAGCAGATGACAACGTTTCTCTAATAGAAATGGAAAAACTTTCAAAATACAAAGACCTGGAAATAGAGATAACTCGAATGTGGAATCTAAAAACAGAAACAATTCCTATCATAGTAGGTGCCTTAGGTATAATAAAAAAATATTCAGACAAATACATAACAAAAACACCAGGACTTACAAATATATATAACATACAGAAAATTGCACTACTGGGTACTGCACACATTCTACGCAAAACACTTTCAATACAGTAAACATAAGAGCACCACAGCAAACCACAGCACATACCCAAGGCGCACAGAGCTGCGCTCGGTAGTGAAGTGAAAGCACGTTATAAAAATAAAACTACTGAATAATAATAATAATAATAATAATAATAATAATAATGATGATGATGATGACGATGATGATGATGATGATGATGATGATGATAAAGATTGGTGTTAATATCAAGGTAGAACACCTACAAAAATCACCATTGCTCGAAATGAAAATAATGTTCGCAGGGTTCTTGAAGCATGACCAGTAAACAAGTATGACCCCGGTCTGCTGACTTTAGATATCTAACACTTTCCATAATACCCAGCAAGATAAGCTCCGTTTTCGTAACAACAGCACTAACAACAAATAGAACAACAACGACAACGACACCGATGACAACAACAACAATTCTAACTTAGCCATAAAGCTGTGCTCCTAAAACCGTCTGTAGAGTGCAAGTGAAGTCACGTTCTAACGTGTTGGGAGGCCTTACAGTCTTATGTGTCCATAGTGTCTATAGCTGTCCATATATCTTAACCTTTACGTTGCTGCTCTTCACTTGATCATGGTGTGTCATTAAAGTGACCGAGATTAAGTAGTCATTGAGAGTGGCCATTGTCATTTTCTTTCATTATACTGTGGATATTGTTTGCTGGCAACAATGTCTAACATTCGTCTCTAAAAACTGGACAATTGAGAAAACATAAAGACGCGAAGGTAAGAATTACACGTTTCTGGTATTTCAATGCATCAATATTAGCTATTGTTAACGGGCAGTTGGAATTATATGAAAAGAGAAAAAGACGCATGTGACCAACTTCCTGATAACTCTCAAATACAAAGAAAATTGCTTGTTAATATCCTTACCTAATATTACTTATCGTTACCACACACATTTAACTCAAATTCCTCTCCATATAAATGCAAACATATTCATTCTCTTATACATTTTATATTTAGTTTTATTACAATTATTACTTTTGTCAGTCGTATAGAACATCTCTTAGCATATTTAGATGCAAATGAAACGACGTTGGTCTTCTGTGGAGTTGGTAAGGAGAGGTGCTTCCGTAGCATTGGTTTTCTCTTTGTCGCTTTGTAATAGCTCGGAGTTAAGACACCAAAGAAACCAAATAGATCTACCTGAAACTCTGTCAGATTTTCGCGGGGTGTGATCAGCATGTTGCACTTTTAAATCTATGTCAGAATTTGTGGCACTCACCGATCAGAAACTTCATCATGCCAAGTTCAATGTACAGAACCTTCTCGAGTGTCTGTTTGAGACTTGAATGAAGTGTCTCTAAATTAAAGCAAAGCTAAAGCCTAATACTATTAATGATAGTCCCAAATTTTTGTCAAGCTAGGGGTTAGTGGATTACATCGATGCTATTATACAATTCGTCCTTTAATTTGACTTTTAAATGGATGAAAAGTAAAGTGGACTTCGGAGAGCCTTGCGTTGAAATCATAAGGAGCGAGAACGAATGCCGATGAGCGATTTGTCCAATGTGTACAGCTTATATATCTGTTGAACCTGAAGTCCTAAATCATCTGCTTAATCAACTGATGAAAATCAGCTCAGAAAATACGGATTCTTCAACGAATTCCTCAACTGCAGCTTGAAACATCCACGTCATCCCAATATAAACGCAAGTATACACAAGATGTTGAAATTGCTGTAGCTCAGACTACAATTAATATTTCATTTATTAACATACTTTCAATCGTTAACGTATTTTACGTTGTCTCACCTTCAAATATATTACTCTTCTCTCTGGATATTGTTTTTTTTTTTCCAATAATGGAATTTCCATATCTTAATCGCACATAATTACAATGATATACTTAAGAAAATTTCAGGAAAATGAAATATCTACCAAAACATGAAGTTTGAAACTCATCCAATATATCACGAGATTCATATGAGCAGAGAAGCGGAAATAATCCAGAGCACCTATGGCAAAATTATTAAATTATTAAATGTAGCGAAAGAAGACGCTGGGAAAATTATTTTGAAAACATATTTGTCATATCTTTTCTTTTCCACACTGCCCTAACTCAAAAGAACCTGACCACAAATCCAATAGTAGCACTCCTGATCATGTACTTCAAAGTGATTCACACATACAGGTATGCAAAATAAAACACAAGCACACACACACACACGTACACACATACATACACAGATATACATACACACAAACACACGTAGTTATTGATCTCAACTTTAGAATGTTTCCCTCTCAAAGAGCTATAAACATTTTTCTTTTATTAACGATTCACATATTTGCTATATTTTTCTGACACACTAACACACGTCCGCATACATAAACACAGACGCACGCACACTCAGATATCTTCGTATGCCTCTGTGTCCACATTCAATACTTGTGCCTACACATACATAGAGAGATAAATAGAGAGACAGTGAGAAAGAAAGAGTGGGTTGGGAATTAGGGAAAGAAGCATTGTGGCTATCCCAAACGTCCTCGTATAATACTATTTCAATGCCGTGTATTCAGCGCGTCCTGTAGTCGTTGTAAATGGCATTAAAAATAATTTTAGAAATTATAAGATCCTTAGTGCTGGCTTTAGAACCGTAAAATGTAAATCTGGGGGGATTTCGTGATGTCATGACATATTGTTTCTTAGATACGCTTGGTTTCTTACCTGAGGTTTTTAAATTCTTATATTTGTGGAATTCGATTTAAAAAATGCATCACATTATAAGTTACAATGACTTCTTGTCCTAATACATAACAAACGGACAAGAACATATCATATATATATATGTGTGTGCGTGTGTATGTGTGAGTGTGTGTGAGTATACATAGATATATTCAAATGTGTATGTTTCATTGTGTGGGGAGGAGTGAGTACGTGTGTTAGTATCTGAGATAAAATACAGCAAATGTGCAAATCATTAAAAAAAAATGTGGCTTTTATAGCTTTTCTAAACAGATATTTTGCTCAAATGCTTTCACCTGTTTATGCTAAACATCGTTCTTTTCCGAGCTATTTATACTGTAACCATTGTTTTTTTTTTGTTTTTTTTTCACATCAGGGGAAGGGATAATGCTGAAAACCCTAAATGAAGTAGGTACTCTATTGAACACTAGATGAGAACCAACTCAGTTAAAGAGACTTTAAGAAATTTGTTTTATATAATTGAAAATGCTCTCTCCAACCGCTTACGAGCATAAGTGTACACATACAGCTCATACTGATCTAGTCCAGACTACCATTGCTATTTTCTATATCAATTTCTTTATTTCTCTCATTCACATATTGTACATCTTTCCAGCTTTGATATTGTCTTTATCTTTCTGCTATGTTTTTTTTTCCTATCAGTAAGCGTATACTGAAATCTCAATCTGGCATAATTAGGATTATATACACAAAACGCATACTTATTTCTTTATTGCCCACACGGGGTTAAACATAAAGTGGACAAACAAGGACAAAGGGATTAAGTCGATTAGATCAACCCCAATGCGTAACTGGTACTTAATTTATCGACCTCGAAAGGATGAAAGGGAAAGTCGACCTCTGTGGAGTTGAACTCAGAACGTAACGGCAGACGAAATACCGGTAAGAATTTCGCCCGGTGTGCTAACGTTTCTGCCAGCTGAAACCCATTCTGGTAAAATTGTATCGTCATATTGAAGAAAATTTCAGAAAAATTAAATATCAAACATAACTGCAAGCGAGAGTGACATAAATAGATAAGGGGAAGTAATTCGCAGCACAATTATCGAACTTAGTATACGCAGAAAACTAAGATGCATACAAAAATATGTTTGGTCAACATTTCTAATATTTGTTTCCTAGAAAGCCCTGATGCAAAACTACGCTTCCAGAAGACCGATAGTAGCCTTCACCGTCATGCATTTCATTTTGATTTATACGTATATCAATATATGATATCCACATATATACTATACTATACATACATACATACATACATACATACACACATGTATATAAATATATATATATATATATATATATATATATATATATATATATATATATATGCGAGTAAAAATAAATACAAAAAAGTGGGGTTTTTTTGTATGATTGTGTATAGAGGAATATATTATTTTGCTTAAAAGAGTTCCAACACTGTCTGTTTTTTATGTTTTATTTATATTCCTGCAGAACTAATGTGGGGTATAGAATATGGAATATACAATATACAATATAAAATAAAATAAAATAAAAATGGATGGCACCATGAAAGAAAGTATTGAATGTAGATGAAATATTGAGTGTTCAATATAAAGGATCAAATATATAAATATATAAATATAAATATATATATATAAAGGCGACTCGAGTTTCAGGGCTATTTCCCTTCGTCATGGCCGGTATGACAGACTTTAACAGACTGTAATAAGTTGGCTGGTTTTCTGTCTTTTATACCAATTCCTTTGGACGGCAGCAGTAGGTGTTTGGCTAGTTTTAGAATTGATGTTAAATCTATTTTTAGAAATGATGATATTTTAATTTATTGTTTTGTGTGGGTTGTAGGGATAAGATAAGAATTTAACACCCTCCTGAACAATCTACACCCATCCATCCAATTCACAAAGGAGATGAACAGTAGCAAATTACCATTTCTAGATATAATGGTAATTAAAAAGAACACCGCCATTACCACAGATATATATTACAAACACACAGACACACACCAATACTTGAACTTTAAATCGTGCCATCCACCCCATACAAAACGCAACATACCATACTGCTTAGCCAGGAGAATATGTACTATTGTAGAGGATATAGAGACCAGAAATCAACGCCTGATGGAACTGAAAGAATTTCTGGTGAAGCAAAAATACCCATCACGACTCATAGAAAATGGTATTCAGTGGGCTTCGAAAATACCCATACAACAACTGAGGACACCGCAAAGAAAATACAAACAGGAAAACCTCATTCCATTTATAGTGACACAAAATCCATGCCACCAGAACATCTTTAATATCGCCAAAGCGAACTTACCGATCCTTGCACAAAGTAAGGAATTGAGAAATATCATTACAGATCAAAATATAACTCTCAGTAAGAGACAACCTAAAAACTTGAAAAAACTATTAACAAAGGCAAGGTTTGACCTCAGCAACAAAAATCAAACATTCACTGTATCCAAATGCAATGATAGCCGATGCGGCACATGCCGATCAATCCATACCGGCCCATATATGAACACAAAAACATGGAAAATATTCACCAATGCGAACATGAACTGCAAAAGTAGAAATCTAATCTACTGCATCAAATGCCCTAATTGTGAAGAATTGTACGTTGGCCAGAGAGGTAATGCACTATCGGAACGCTCACGGGTACATCGACAACAGATTAAAAACCCAGAAGTCCGCCAAATACCACTGAGTAACCATCTAGCAACATGTGGTCATCAAACTTTTATTATATTTCCATTCCATAAACTTTACAACCGGAATGAAATTGAAAGAAAATGCAAAGAAAAGGACTTTATTAAGAAATTCAAACCCACTCTTAACAAACAATGATTAAATCCATCTTACTTGGGGTTTAAAAATCTTATCCCTGTAACCAAAACACAAAAAATCTCTCAGATATCATCATTTCTATAAATAGATTTGGCATCATTTCTAAGAACAGCCAAACACCTACTGGGGTTTAAAAATCTTATCCCTACAACCCACACAAAACAATAAATTAAAATATCATCATTTCTAAAAATAGATTTAACATCAATTCTAAAAATAGCCAAACACCTACTGCTGCCGTCCAAAGGAATTGGTATAAAAGACAGAAAACCAGCCAGCTTATTACAGTCTGTTAAAGTCTGTCATACCGGCCATGACGAAGGGAAATAGCTCTGAAACTCGAGTCGCCTTTATATATATATATATTTATATTTATATATTTATATATTTGATCCTTTATATTGAACACTCAATATTTCATCTACATTCAATACTTTCTTTCATGGTGCCATCCATTTTTATTTTATTTTATTTTATATTGTATATTGTATATTCCATATTCTATACCCCACATTAGTTCTGCAGGAATATAAATAAAACATAAAAAACAGACAGTGTTGGAACTCTTTTAAGCAAAATTATATATATATGTATATATATATATATATATATATATATATATATATATATATATATATACATATATACATATATATATATATATATATATATATATATATATATATATATATATATATATATATATATATATATATATATATATATATATATATATATATATATATATATATGTATATATATATATATATATATATATACATATATATATATATATATATATATGTATATATATATATATATATATATATATATATATATATATATAAATAAATATATATATACATGTATATATATATATACATATATATATATATATATATATATATATATATATATATATATATATATATATATATATATATATATATATATATATATATATAAATATATATATAATCTATACATGTTATCAATCTATCTACCTCTCTCTGTCTGTATGTCTGTCTCTCTATCTGCCTCTCTCGCTCTCTGTCCCTCTCTCTCTCTCTGTCCCTCTCTCTCTCTCTCTCTCTCTCTCTCTCTCTCTCTCTATATATATATATATATATATATATATATATATATATATATATATATATATATATATATATATATATATATATATATATATATATATATATATATATATATATATATATATATATATATATATATATATATATATATATATATATTCACGTATTCATAAATATACATATACATATCATTATGACCTGTCTCACTGCTGACAAACACAAAGATTAAGGATCATTACCACGATCTTCAACCAGACAATTATTCATTCATACCTTCTGTACTACCATTGACATCGACCCAAATGATCCGTCCGGTTTTTTGTCATACGAGTAATATGTTGACTTTCCTGCAATTAAAATAGACAAATATAATGGACAACGTTTTCTCTGACATACAGAATGATGGAATGCTCACGTGTGGAATTACATCGTCGGACAGTTTGATCTGGGTAAACGAGAGATTGATGCACAAAACTACCAACAACAACAGTACCAAGACTAACATTGATATCTACTCTCTACGTTATCTTTTTTTCTCTCTTTTGAATACAATAACATTCTGTTACACACCACTGGTTAATTGAATAAGAAATAATTCAATACATTTACAGCATCATTGTTGCAGTTACGCACTGTATTTAATAAGTATTTTATTGATGTATATCGAAAGAAAACGAAAAGTAAATAGGTATACTCCAATGATCGTCTATGGTAAGAAGTTTTTTTTCCATACAAGAGACAACAGCTGGAGACAATTGATTATATTTGCTGGATAAATATATGCAATTATCTATTTTAAAATGATACTTTTATGAACTTGTAAAAGTTATAATTTTGTACAAGCAATTGAAGGAGAAATAGAATAGACATATTGCTTCGCACAAGTGTGCTGAACATGTAAGTTATTATAATGACTTAGTTATTGACTACAATCAATCAGAAATTAAGGAATGTATACGTTGCACTCCTTATATCTCAAACAACTGGAAGGATACACATCTTACACAGCAATATTTGATCTGTCAAGATCCTTTGTTTGAAGGCATTTGCTCTCTAGTTCATGCCTACGTGTGTTATTGGCTGCAGGTCGGCAACAAATTAAGAAGTGCATGCTCGTTCAAATATTACAGAGTAGTCGATTGTGTTGTGTGTCATACATTTTGAGCCAATTAATAGGGCAGCCATCGAACTTATTGCTACTAGAGCACAATAAATTCTTATATTCAAATAGTATTTCTCCAAGCAAAATAATTTTTTGTTCAAAATGTCACGCATGTGATGTACATTCACAATGATAACTAAAATGCAGTGGTTTGTGTTCGTAAGCATTTCGAATTTAGAACTAGAACGGGAGCATATACCAGATTTGAAACAATGTAATCCGAGTAGAAATTTTACTCGCCTTCAGTTGTTGATACACCAGTTTCCTTGATGTCATACAGCCAAAACTACAATTGTAAGAGCCGCTTGCATTCCTCTTTCGCAACACTCAAACTTATGTAAATGCTAGCAATTTTCCTAAGTTTTTGTATAGAAGACATCTACTTGTAACTTGTAGAGCACTACCGAAACGTAAACCAAATCATGAAAAAGCAGTTTTCACTGTCGATGGCAGTAGACTATATATGTATATATGCATGCACACACACGCACGCACGGACGCACACATATATAAAGAGCGGGGGAGAAGGGAAGATAAGTAAAGCTGCAATGTCGAAACAATACAACAAAATACACTGGGGATACGGCACGTAGCATAGTAGAGCAGACATACGAACTCTCGCGGGAGCTCAAAGTGTAAAGCTCGTCAGTGCTCTACTATAATGTCCAATTAGAACGTAAATTACAATCAACGCAAATACCATAAACGACACCTAGACATATTTCAGAAGCCACACCCATAGTAATAGAGAGATCAAAGCGCAAAAAAATCATGTAAGGAACAATAACAACAACAAGGTTGTCTGATATTTCTAGAACATTTATAAATGTCCTAGAAATTTCACACTGATTTGGTATTTTGGTCTCACTTTATTTAACATATAAACGCTCACAAATGGCCTGCATTAGACTTCTCGCTCATATTATTACCGCACTGAGTGTCTAATAGCAGACCTTCTGTAGTACCTACATAGCTTTTCCTGCCTTTTGGGTCGTCTTGAAATGTCCGATTTTCTTACCAGCTTTGACAGTCGTTAACTCTAATGTTTTGTCCCAAATATTCTTTGTTTTACAACATTGAGGGGTTACTTCCTCACTTTGCAAAATGCGCATCATTGTGCCGAATTATATTTTGAATTATCTCTAGTAAATCAGTTGTTTTTTTTTAATCCATGGACCGATCAACAATTCGTGTTGTTTTTTAATAGGAGCTGAATTGTCAAATCAGTGCATCTCAGGGAGTACGAAACATCAGTAAAGTGTTTGGTGAAGATGTGGCAAATGAGCTCACTGTACGTCGATAGTTTTAGATGTTCCGTTCTGGTGACTTTACTCTTGAAAATCAGCCCCATGGTAGAACTGAGATCAAAGTTAATAATGACGAGCTGGAAGCTGTAGTGAAGGTGAATACATCTGAAACTACGCGTGAGTTAGCAGCAAGGTTTGACGTTTCGATTCCGACTGTATTGGACCATCTGATACAAATATGCAAGGTAAAGAATCTCGACAAGTGGATACCACACGAACTGAACGAGCATCAAGAAACACGAATTTTTAAAACTTACTATTCTTTGCTGTCAGAACATAAAAGCGAACGAACTATTTTTGCAACATATTGTTACGTGTGAGTAAAAGTGGATAATTTTCAACAATAGCAAGCTTTCTGCACGGTGGTTGGAGAGAAACGAAGTGTCAAAACACAATACCAAAAAATGGATATTCACTAAAAACAACTACACAGCTCTTTGCAAGGAACACACTTCAAATCTGAAGAAGATGCAAAAACAGCCTTTCGTGATTTCATCATTTCTTGCTCTCCAGAATTCTTCGCTGCCAGCATAAGCTACTGATACAATGGTAAACTCGTGTTCATAATTTAGGTGCATACTTTGATTAACTGCATTGCTTTTCGTTGAGATAACTTAAAATAAACTTTCAGTTCAAAATCAGACATTTTGTTTTTAATGACATGACATGATATATATATTTATATATAGTAAGGCAACAAAAGAATGAAAGAAACTTCGATATTAGGTAAATAAAGGAATTTATTTGTCATATAGTATGTGACAGTTATTCGGTTGCCATAATAAAATTCTGAGTTTCGGATGTCGGGGCGGAAACCTGCACCGGCATCTCTTCAGTTATCGAGGCAGTTAAACCATAATGGCAACTTAATAATTGTCTCATATTATATTACACACACACACACAAACAAACACACATACGCACACACACACATACACACACACACGCACACACACACACATACATACACACACACACACACACATATATATATATATATATATATATATATATATATATATATATATATATATATATATATATATATATATACACTCGTACACACACGCACCCACTTATGTTTTTGTATGAATTGCAATGTAAGTGAAATGATTCGTCAGCGACTGTTGTATTTGGTCTCATACATACATCCATTCACACACAATGGGGATGAACAAACTGCTATTTTACAAGATTCTCACTTACTCTAGATTTCTCCACTAATGATATCGCCCAGGATTTTTTAGGATGTCGGCCCTTCTAATATGTTTCCCGCCAAAGAATTTTCTACTGCCCTATAATTAAACGATACCTCCATTCCTAAGTTTCATTTTCCCTGTAAAAAGCATACATGTAATAATCCCTTGACGTCTCAACTATAAATATAATGTATATAATAACTCAAAATATATGGAGCTAAATTAACTCTATCTTAATATTATGTGGTATCCCCAAAGACTTTGTCATTTAGAATGCATAATTAAAAGCAAACAAGTATTAATTAGAGCACTTAAGGCAATAAAACATAATAAAGAACCCCCACAACGAAAGAATGCAAATATTGAAGCCATAAATTGTGAGAAGATTAATCATGAATTAAGACCAGCGTAAACAAAAGAAATATTAAAAAAAGAAATAAAACTACTGAAACCTAATCTCAGATAATAGAATAACCAAATCACAAGTACAGTAACGTAAATATTTGGAGAATTACGAAGAAATTGTGATGAATTGAATCTATAATATCTGTTGTTCAAAAATGGTGGTAATGAGTTGTCGTGATGTAAGGAAATGTATATGAAGGAAATAATACTGAAATATTAATAAATCTTTACTTATAAAACAACTTCTGTTTCTATTATTGCACCTTCGTATCTTTCTTGGCAATAATTTCAAATATAAGCACGATTTGAATAAGAGCACCCCCGAGATAACTCTAGCATTTCAATAAGCATCTGAGAGGTACGCAATATGTCCGTTTGGCATGCATTCATATATACATACATACATACAAACATGTACGCAAACGTTCATGCATACACATGTATATATATATATACACACATAAATATCTTAATTTTCCAATTTTTATGAATTTTCCGATTTTTTTTATATGCTAGGCCACTGGTTTTAAATTGATGTTAATTAAATAAATATTCAATTCATCACCCTCACTATATAAATATTAATTTTAATATATATATCTATATATATATATATATATATATATATATATATATATATATATATATATATATATATATATATATATATATATATATATATATATATATATATATATATATATATATATATATATATATATATATATATATATATATATATATATATATATATATATATATATATATATATATTCAATTCTTACAGATATAGAGTAAACATTAATAATCAATTAATAATTGATAATTTTACCAAGTTGTTCAATGTGTTAAAAAACCATTATCGGTAAACTTATATATGCGTTTTATAATTATAAGCATAATTAAAATTAGGGTTCAGCAAAAATTGCTTCACCACACACCGCAATTAGAAATAACAGTTAAAACTGCTATTTCGCTTCTGTAATATATCTCTTAGATATTATGTTAATAATTATAAAATTATAATTTACACCAGTTTAATCCTGGAATGCGTAAACAGTTAATCAAAGTCGAGTTTCGAGTGCTGCTGTCTGGGAGATATATTATGGTAGTGAAATAGTAGTTTTAACTGCTATTTCTAATTTCGGTGTGTGGTGAAGCAACATTTGGTGAACACTAATTTGAATTAGATATATATATATATATATATATATATATATATATATATATATATATATATATATATATATATATATATATATATATATGCCGTACATATCCACATACAACCCCAGAAACAAAGAAGCCTTCACCATCATTACCCAAAACATACCAATGCTACATAAGGACCCCAAATTGAAGGAAATTTTACACACACGCAAAATCATCAAAACCAACAAACAACCAAAATTACTGAAAAAGATCCTCACAAACGCAAAATTACTTTCCGAAACAACAGATGCGAAAGTAAACAAATGTGGTCGACCACATTGTGCAACATGCCCAAACATTCTAGAAGTTTCAGAATTCCTCTTCAAAGAGGGACACAAATTCAAAGTTAAATCTGACTTTACTTGTGTCTCAGAAAATCTTATTTATGTAATAAGATGTTCGGGCTGCCACGAGAACTACATAGGGTCCACAGGATTATCGCTCAGACGTAGATGCACTCTGCACCGCCAGGAGATTGCACACCCAGAATACCGAATGATACCTTTTAGTGATCATATTGAGAAATGCGCAAAACAAATGCTACCACAATTTATGATCTTTCCTTTTTATCAATGTGCCATTAAAACACCAACACATATTAGATTAAATAAGGAAACATTTTTCATTCAAAAATACAAACCCAAACTTAACCATTGCTAACACATTTAAATAAGGAAATTCATCACCCCACTGAGAAAAAAAGGGGAAAAAATATAGAACAAAACCATGGTAAATTAATCAAATTCTACCACCTCCTAGATTTCGATTATCTCCCCTATACCGGAAGAAATCCCTAATTACCTCCCCCTATATAGAACTCTTCTTTCTCAGACTGGAACGAACACGGCACAATGAAGTAGAGAAATTTGAGAAGACAACACGAAACCGGTTATTTCTCAAAATACAATGTTTATATACCAAAAAGATTTTCTAACATTTTTCTAACATTTTTCTAACATTTTTCTAACATTTTTCTGACATAATTTAAATATATACTTTAACCATGTAACACAAGCCTTCTGTAGTTTTCTTATTATCTTATATATATATATATATATATATATATATATATATATATATATATATATATATATATATATATATATATATATATATATATATATATATATATATATATATATATATATATATATATATATATATATATATATATATATATATATATATATATATTCATATACATATACATACTTATATTCTGTGATCGACCATTTGTTGTTATACGTCACTGGCCAGAAAGTGATTTGCATCGTTTTAGCTTTCGATGATACCATCCCAGTTGTTAACGAGCAGGTCACAATATTTTTACATCGTTAGATTAAAAAAAAAGTATGGTGATTAGTGATATTTAACAAAAATACAGCTCGTATCAAAGGAATGGTACCTCGTGCTTGTCGACATTTGTTTCAGGTTACGTAATTAAAATATAGAATGGTGTTTAATGTTTTACGCACAATTCTCTAGAAGCACATATGTTCGAATGGATCTACTGTTATATAGGCATACAACAAGGTGAATTGTAAATTTAGCCACGTTTACATTCCTGGAACAATTATTGCAAGAAACCAATACTAAGCATCAAATAAAAGAAATGTCAGTAAAAACTTATAAATGTTATTGAAACATGGGTGAAAGAGGGTGCACATATTACGCTTATAAGCAAAGGTTAAGAAAACAGTATAGCTGTATAATAATGCGTAATTAAACATAAAACAAATACAGAGATGCATATAAATTATTGTTATTAATTCCATGATGAGTAACGTCGATGGATTGGCATAAAGGCAAGACTATTATTTTAAGTTGACACTACAGACTGGTACAAAGCATTTTACTAAGATTTATATTATTAGTAACTAACTATGGTAAAATACCAATACATTAAAGGAAAATAGCAAAAATATTGTAAACATGATTGAAACGTCTGTAACAATTTGAGTACATATGAAACCGAAGCTAAATTAAAGAAGAGAACCACGAAGGTCAACTTGAACAATATGATATGAAATATAGTAAAAAAATAAAGTTAAAATCGTATTGGCAAAAACACCTGCTTTTCATATAAGCGACATGTTATTGCAATCAAAAGGTGTACCATTGATCACTACGGCATCATTAAGTAAATATTCAAAGAACATGAATAAAATAGAAAACATACAAAGGAACTCTCACCAGTAACCACTAATCTTTCAAAAAATATACATTTCTCAAAATTCATGACTTTATCTGAGCCCTGGGCCAACGATAAGAAAGGAGTCGATTTCTTATAAGAAATTTAATGAGTGTAGGTTGGGGGTTCGGTATTTTGTTAAGCTTGTCTGAAAGCAATACCTAGCATCGGTATTTCTTTGTAGCTATCAAGAATATTTCATGGTGCCTCTATGGGAGTGTCCGAACACGTGTGTGACAGGTGTGGATGTATAACAAATGGAATGTGGAAACGAACAGTGTAGAACATGGAAAGCTTTTGATTATAACTATCAAGTGTGAGTTTAGATTTAAAAGTGCATTTTGCTGTATCTAATTGGAAAATATCATTGATTATTTAGTAAGCGACAAGTTGTTCATATACAAGTTCAATGAAAATGTATACCTTATAGGAAATAGAAGAAAGAAAATCTTACTTCAAATCTCGCGGTGATGAAGGTTTCTTTTCATCATTTCTCAGTGAAGAGAACAAAGTATGTGTCGAAGACGATATACTTACTCAATTGCTAAAGATGTGGACGCATTTGTTTCGGCTGTATATTTTCTGAGTTCTTAGACGATAAAATTAAAGTTCCTCGTCTTACTCCTAATTGCTGTTCTAGGTTAAGTGAAATAGTTGCATTATGTTTGTTTTATGACTCAAATTTTAGCAGAAGAACTGTTAGTGGATTCTAAATTCAATACTGATAATAACGCCGGTGTACATAGTAGCAATAGACACTAAACGTTTCGTCTTCATTTATGTGCCAGCAGCTGCTCAACCACAATTTTGTACTCGACTAAAACATATATTTATTGAGAAAATTTAGCTTTTAGCTAAATGTGTTGTAAGCAGAAAAGGACATGAAAGAATATACAGATATACGAAAAATGTATCATGTCTTTCAAATGGAATGTCTGAAAATTAAGACATGGGTCATAAAATGCCAAGACTTTCTTGCACCATGAGCATTCTTTAGGTTCATGGAAAATAGTGTAACCAGGAACACAATAATGACTGTACTGCATATAAGTACGTCATATAATATATATAACCTGCAGTAGAAAATAAGAAAATACAACTGTGTAAAGTAATAACTAAGCATTATCAATTACATATTTCATACAAATCTACAAACCTCAGATACTGTTGTTTATACTACCATCTATAACATGAGGATCTTCAACAACTATACAACAAATGTTAAGTAGCTACCTCAATTAATTCAGTCCTGCGAACCTAATTTATATTGTTTGCCCTGTCATATATATTTCTTTGTTCATTTCAAATTTTACATTTTACATATTTATATATGTATATAATATTACTAATAAAAACAATTTGAGAAAAAACAGAAATTGAAAATACATCACAAAAAGAATATAGAGGAATGTAGGAATACACGTTAATGATATGTCATTAGATTTTTAAATTTGTGTACTGTTTGAAGTTGTGTCGTGATAATGGCCGTTGTTATATATATTTTTGTTTCTTTAAGTAGGAATGTAGATCAGGATGCTATTCTTTAATTTACACGTTGTTGGGTTATGACAATGTAAATTTATTTTGCGGTTTGGCTGTAGATGGACTATCTCTAGCATAACAGATGTCCACTTAGTGGTCATCACTTCTTTTATGTATGTAATATAATTTTTCTGAATATTCATTTTTTTCTAATGCTAGGCCACTGGTTTTAAATTGGTGTTAATTAAATTAATATCCAATATTTCATCCTTATTATTTAAATTTTGATAAATATGTTCTCTAACCGGCAACGGTTACTGCAGTGAATTATCTTCTGCAGAATTGTTTCCGGTATTTAGCACGCTAGAGCTGGGACTTTTGAAAATAACTCCAATGTAATTGGTAGAACAGTACACATCTCTAATTTCATGTGGACAATTTGTGTATTGTTCTGAAAATTATATTGAATTGTGCGTTCGTACTGATGGGTTATGTAAGTAAAAACTTCATTAATCCATTAATGTGCGAAACCTGGTCTACGATTAATTCTTTATTTTGTATATTTTCCTTTCTCGCGCACGTTTATGTTCTGGCATGTGCTGAATTTCCCCAGAGAACATTCTTTAATTTGTGGTTTGACCGTAGATGGTCTATCTCTATCATAATGGATGTCCACTTAGTGCTCGTCCTTTCTCATATGTATATATATATATATATATATATATATATATATATATATATATATATATATATATATATATATATACAGAAAGACAAACATTCCTACATACACACTAATATGTTTGCATTTTCTTGAATCTATAGTGCGAAGGTTTATATGTTAAAGAGGATTCGTGCATTTTAAAGTTTTAATCTGAATATTAGTTTCCATACTCATTTTCTGCATCAGATCCCTGTGAATAGACGCAAATATTATTCAAGACATTCGTATGTTCTAAGAATTAAAGTAGATAATCAGGAAAAAGAGAAGTAGCGAAGAATGAACAGTGAATGTAGAGTACTGAGACTGAGTCGAAAATTTATATGTAAGTAATATTATTTACCAATACAAAATAATAAGGATTAGCGTTTATTAGCACACAAAAAAATAATAACTGTTTGAATAAATATGACAAGGGTTTTCGAAATATATTCAAATATCTTTAATTGAACTGAGCAAACTCTCTTACTTAGTTCATCCTTTAACAGAGTGTTGAAATGCATATTTCCTTCATAAACACAGAAGACTATCGTAGTAAATAGCACAGGAAAAATATTTGTTCGTTTAACATCTCTTGGATATTCAATATTTGTAATTCTATGTATATATATTTAATATTTTTCTCAAAATATAAATACCAAAAAACAAAATAAGTTCTTCCAATTGGTTGCTGTTTGTAATATTCTCTTTTACACACAAGCAAAACACACACAACCACACGACTTTTATACTCTCGCATACATGGCGACATTGAATACTTATACGAATTGTCTGATAACTATTACCTCCAGCTTCGAACGATTTGCAAATTTTCAGCTGCGTAGCTGCAAAGCAAAGAATAACGTCACTGGAAGAAGCTGCATTTAATCCAGAATATTATGGCATTCACATACAGTGGCACTGCGCCGGTTACGACGACGAGTACTCCAGTTTATCCGATCTACAGAACAGCCTGCTCGTGAAATTAATGTGCTGATGGCTGAGCACTCCACAGACATGTGTATCCTAAACGTTGTTCTTGGGGAGATTCAGCGTTATACAGCGTGTGACAAGGTTGGCCCTTTGAAATACAGGTACAGCAGAAACAGGAAGAAAGAGTGAGAGAAAGTTGTGGTAAAAGAGAATAGCAGAGTTCACCAACCCCACGCCCTGTCAGTGACTCATTGAGCTTTAGGTATTTTTGAACAATACACACTCACAACACCCAGTCTGGGAATCGAAACAGCGATCCTACGACCGCGAAGCCGCTGCCCTAACTACTGGGCCATTGCGCCTCCATTCACTTTTAGAAAAATTATCATTAACACATTTTATGTGGGAAAAAGGAGGAAACTATCTGTCAGCACAGAATGTATCAAACATTTTACAGACGGTAGTGAAAACAATAGGAAATTGATTTAAGGATTTATTGATTTACACGGATGGAAAGAACGTCAACTATTCATATTGAAAATATATTTCAACTAGTACCTCT
>NC_142928.1:48354496-48376996 GCF_046866305.1 Octopus bimaculoides
TTTCCGTCAACCAAATCCACTCACAAGGCTGTGGTCGGCTCGAGGCTATAATAGAAGACATTTCCCAAGGTGCCACACAGTGGGACCGAACCCAGAACCATGTGCTTGGTAAGCAAGCTACTTACCACACAGCCACTCCTACGTCTATGGGGCCAAAAAAAAAATCTGCTACCCAGACAAATGGTGCTGTGCTAAATTGTATCGAGTACGCTGATTCCGAATCTGAACTCAGAATTGCTATATCACATCAGGATTTCGAGTTATGTGCATATTTATATATTGATACTATATTAAACGCAGGAATAACTAAGTTCAAGGCAAATATTTATTATAATAGTATATTAGTACTGTATATAGTAAATTTATGTTCAAGGCAAATAGTATTGTAATATAATGGTACGTAGTATATTTATGTCAACAGAATACTCAATTCATTTTGATATGCTCAGCTCTGAAACTTTCATGATACTAACTCTTATCCTTATGCGTCGTGCTGGTCTCCCGTTGTAGGAACCAACGGTAGTCACCCATCATGCGTGCATTGATCAGGCCTTGATAACCCCTTTCCATCTCAGATATGTCTTGGTGGAACCTCTCACAATATTCATCACTAACGGCACCAAGATTCGTTTAAAAATAATCGGGATGAGAATGCAAGAAGTGCTTTTTAAAGGAAATTCAATACCCCATTCTTTCATACGCTGTTATCGGCATAGTTTTAAGGTGTATAATTTCAAAGAAATTTCTGTACAACTAATACAAATGAATCCCATGCTATCAGCTCAACTGCATTCTGCTTACCTCAATTCTCTGATCTCGGGTCTAAAGAAAATTCATGCTTTCAATTTTGCGTCACTGTTCTCAGCACCAAATTTTACTTTTAGGTCCTGGAAGCCACAAACATCGTGTATCATTGCTTTTACAAAGTTTTTGATGAAGCCGAGTTTGATGTGAAGGGTTAGAAGGAAGTACTTTTGCGGGTCTGCCAGTGGCATATGCTGCACCATCTATAAGCACGTCTCTTTTCGGCCAGTCTCTTACAGTATTGCTGTAGTCGTGGCTATTCCAAACACACATGAAGCACATATTTTTGGTATATCTCAGCTGCAGTCCTAGGAGGAAAGAAATCACCTGTAAATCACCTAAGATATTTCACTTATGAACTGAGTAATTAACTCGTTTCGGAATAACTTCTATCGATTCTTAAGTTTCTTGCATACCGACAACATGACCCACCGGAATGGAAAGGCTTTAATTCTATTATGTAATAACACAGCTTTGTGGCTAATTTTATTCGAATCTATAAACAATTCCCATTTGTTAGCTACATGCACGTGTCCTTGGTTTTGCGTGAGTGCATTAGTGTCAGCACAGAAACAAGCATTATTTTCTTGCTTGAAAACGACAGATAACCCTTTATGGCGCGAACGGAAAATGGAAATTCATGTATCTTGCTGTAGTTTGAATCCCAATCTTATGCCCTCTACATTGAAAATGGTAAGTCTCTAACTAAATCGTTCAAATCCTCTAGATTAAACTAGCCTGTCTCATTTTTCTTAGAATCACCTACGTACTCTTCGTCGATAGGAGAATAAGGGGGTTCATCGTAGGACGTGTCCAGATTTTCAAGTGAAGCATGTCAGAGGGGAACTGGGACAAGATTCTCGACGTCATGTGAGACCGGTTGTAGAGCCGACTTACAATCTGTATACTCATTTGAAAGGTAAGGCCAGCTTGATCGGATCCTAAGCGTAATTAAACTCTGAAACACATCGGAACAGGAACAAATATGTTATAAACGTTAAACTTTAGGATTTATCAGATATCATATTTAAAAATTTGGCAGAAAGAAATAAAAAAGAAGAGGCTAAATGGAGATGATCAAGATTCAAAGGCAAATCGTAAACGATTGTAAAAAAAGAGAACGAATATATATTTTTTTTTTTTTTGTATACACTACTTATTTTTACCTTTAGATATTTATGTTCAATATACAGATTTGCTATTAAGATATTATCACAAATATAAAGAGAAACTACGTAAACGTAATGCAGATGCGTTCTATTACATTTACTTTTTTTTCATTGATATCCGAAGAATTCTTTTTTTTATATTTAAACTTTCATTATATGTTTAATTATGATAAGAAGAAAACGGGAAATTACAAGGAATTTCTTACAGTGATGATTTGGTTCTCAACGATCGGTTTTATTTGATCCTCCTTCATCAAATTCTGATGTTAAATCATTCGACATTCCTTTTCTTTATTCATATATCGATTTTATTAACTGGATATTGTTATGGATAATGTTATACTTTTTTATTTCCTGCATAGCTTGAAGTTCATGGAAACTTTTCTCTCTCTCTCTCTCTCTCTCTCTCTCTCTCTCTATCTCTCTCTCTCTCTCTCTCTCTCTCTCTCTCTTTCATACGCACACACACACAAACACAAGCAGATGAAAACAAACACTCATTCACACACACAGATACACACGTGAATACGCACTCTTTATCCAAAACTCTTTCTAGTTTGCAAAGTATGTGTATAAGTGTACGCATATTTATTTCCATTTGCAAGTGAGTATTTGATTCAGGTTTAATTTGTCAACTTCCTTTTCTTTGTTTTCACGACTACGAGGTCAGCGGAACAAAAATAAATAAATGTGTTTGAGAGTGCATTTTTTTTGTTTTTGTTTTCTAAATTCCTAGGCACTGCCTTTCTGTGCGCGGCCTAGAAAGTAGGCTGCTATACACGCGATCGCAAAATCGTGGTTTCAGTTATGTATGTATGTATGTAAGTATGCATGCAAGTGTGACTGAAACAAGTAAAATTATATATATATAATATATATATATATATATATATATATATATATATATATATATATATATATATATATATATATATATATATATATATATATATATATATATATATAAATATATATATACACACACACTATATATATATATATATATATATAGAAATATCACGCAATCACACACACACACACACACATAATCCAAGTAAGAAAGTAAATAATTTTCTTAACACGTCTTTAATGATACTATACAGTTGTTTCTGTACCAACTATACTTGCGACGCCAGTTTACACAAATATGAAGTGAGATTGTGTGTAATGTTTGCGGACTTAGACATCAGAATGGCACTTCATCAGACTTGCATGAAAGCTGCACCAATTGCAAAGAGTTTCACCAGAACATACACTGATGCACCCACAAACACACCTCAGCATGACGCGCACAGACCCACTAGACATTTTCCCACAATCCCCAATATAATCACCCTCACATATTGTACCCTGACACACACCGCATGCATACATAGATGCCGAACAATTTAACCAGAACATTAAAGAAAGAAAACAGATTAACGAACAAAGATGCGTGTGTCCCCTCCCCTATTCTGCAAAGGCTATACATAGTGTTCCACTACACACATTCCATGTCCGGAAGTAAACCAGTCATAAAGACACACACACATTTCCCTTAAACTCTTTTCCTGTAAAAATCTCACTGACATCGAACAAAACCTGCCCGGAATTCATGTTTTTGATACCAAGGGACATAACATTTAACCTAATCCCTTGCTTGATTCTTTCGTCGTATTTTACACAGCAAGCAAACACCGGACGAACTTCTTCAGCCCCAACAATAGGGAACAGCCGCCATATTTAATCCCGTAAGAATGACCACTAAAGAGCGCGGGATTACATGGCTAGAATGTTACATAACATGCCATTGAACAACTTCAGCTACCGCCGATTGGTAAGAAAGGCCGTAATGGATATGTAATACTGTATTCGTCTATGTTTTCCTTTTGATGTGGTCTTTCAGTTTAACATTTGTAATAACTATTGTAGCGACACGAATTCCCTGTATTCTATATTTTCTAAAACAGAAATTCCCTGAATATTACTATGCCACTCTTCATTCAATACTCACCTTCTTTTTCTCTTTTTCTTTCGCCCTCCTTTCTTATATGGCTCCCTTATGCCTTTCCCTCACACCTCTCTTTTTTTATATTTATGTCACTGTCTTTCGCCCTCTCTTATTCTTCAGTCCCTCCTCTCTCTCTCACTCTCTATCTCTATTTCTCTCTCTCTCTCTCTCTCTCTCTCTCTCTCTCTCTCTCTCCGTGTACCTCCCTTCTCTCTCACATTCCTTAGTCCCTCCACTCTCCACCATTTTACTTCTCTTCTACCTCGTGACACGTGTCCAGTCAAGACACGTCGTTAACTCATTTTCCAGTGTTTCTTTGTGCCACCTTACCACTGTCCATTTAGCCGAAAGACTCTTTCTTTTAGTATTACATATGGATATTTATTTTGTATACTATCGTATAGCTTGAAGGCACTTTCGTTTGTAATATTACCATTCTTGTCTCAACTATTTGTCATTATTTTGCTTGTAATACACGCTATGTTATTTTGTTCTGCACTCTTAAACTTTTGTAAGCACTTACCTGAAGCTTAATGCTCTGGCACCTCCTTGACAAATGTGTGGTTGGATTAAAAGCGTGCGAAACCACGGAGATGTCTAGGAAACAAACTAATTATAAATATCCGCTGAGAAAAAGCTTCTTGTATCGTGTTTATGTAACTTATTTTCCACCCATTACGTTTTCAACGAGTTTTCATCTCAGTATTTCACTCTTTGTGTTCTTACTTTTGAAACGTTGAAATATATGATGTATAAATATAAATATCTACATATACGTGTATATATTAACACATATATATATATATTTATACACACGCACACACACACATATATATATATACATGATATATATATATATATATATATATATATATATATATATATATATATATATATATATATATATATATATATATATATATATATATATATATATATATATATATATATATATATATATATATATATATATATATATATATATATATATATATATATATATATATATATATATATATATATATATATATATATATATATATATATATATATATATATATATATATATATATATATATATATATATACATATATATATATATATATACTAGCAGAAATACCCGGCGTCGTTGCCCGGGTTAAAGAGAATCATGAAATTTAAAAATGCCGTCTAGACTACGCATCATCTTTATATATAGAGATGTATATACACACACGCACCCAAACACACGTATATATATGTATATCAATACAAATATATGAAAGTCAATGAAGTTTCGTAAAAGAAGGTGATCATGTACATACTTTCTTGCTGTTGTGACTATAACACCTCATTGTAAACTATGTTCTTTGTTTTCCCTTGTGGGGCATATACAAATAGGTTTTTTGTTGCTGCCCACTCTTGAGCAGCCAACATACAGTTGTCCATGTGAGAAGCAGGGCTCTTCCAAGAGAAGACCAGCCACAGACAGTGTTTGACCCTGATATTTGTGTATGGACATGGCAAAAGTCACACGAAGGGGGAATTGTAGTCTTCTGAATGTAAAAGGAATGTCTGCTCCTGATGGAGTAAGAGGAATTCTTGGAATAAAGACGTCATCCCCTTTGGCACATCCAGAAAGAATGGTAGCCTGGATAACGTGTGACATCATTTTCTAAATAATGCTCATCTGTTATGTTCGGGTTAAAATTTCATCAACATCAAAAATATATGAATTTTCTTGGGAGTTATGGCCGTTATGCAAAGAATATAATTTCCACATTTCATAAAGATCCATTCAGTACTTTTGACGTAGTTTTGGATAAGAAAACAAATGACTAATGTGTGTGTTTGTGTGCATGTGTATGTGTGTGTGATGGGTGTATATATGTATAGATATCTGTATGCATGTATATATGTATATATGTGTACATATTACACGTACATCTATATATATATATATATATATATATACATCTACACATATGTATACATATACATGTATGTATAGATCTATATATATATATATACAGATACGTGTACATCTATATGTATACATATACATCTCTCTCTCTTTCTCTCTCTCTTTCTCTCTCTCTTTCTCTCTCTCTTTTTCTCTTTCTATCTCTCTCTCTCTCTCTCTCTGAAAGTATCTGTCATTACTGTATCGAAATGGTGTACATATACATGTATATGTATACATATACATCTCTCTCTTTCTCTCTCTCTCTCTCTCTCTCTCTCTCTCTTTCTGTCTCTGTCTCTCTCTCTCGCTTTCTGTCACTCTCTTTCTCTCTTTCTCTCTCTGTGAAAGTATATGTCACTACAGTATCGAAATGTGATTGTTTCAGTTAGTGGAATAGTTTCATTTTTAAAGTGAAAGTATTTGACATGAGTGTTTTTGTTTCACTTTTGACACGTAATACTTAAATAGTGGAGGAGATATTATGTTGCCGTGTGCTCGAACTCTGCAAGAAGTTAATAATTTTTTTTGATTAAAACACAACTGGAACCCTAAGTAAGGCATGTGTAAAATTTGAATGAAATTGGTTGCGTAGTTCTCGAGTTTTAGGGATTCACACAGACAGACAGACAGACAGACAGACAGACCGACAGACATACAGACACACATTCTCATTTATATATATATATATATATATATATATATATATATATATATATATATATATATATATATATATGCATATATGTATGTATGTGTATATATATATATATATATATATATATATATATATATATATATATATATATATATATATATATATATATATATATATATATATATATATATATATATATATGTATATATATATAGGTATGTATATATATAAAATATAATAATAAGGGTAGAAATTGATATTAATCAAATAAAACTAGTGGTCTAGCATATTGAAAAAAATTCGAAGATTAAAATTATATTAAATAAAATATAAGAGGAATGAGCAGCAAATGTGGACTCCTATATGCTAGAAATAGATGCCGAATCATCTAACCACGAAGAATATGTTCTCAGTAAAAAATTTCAGCGACGCGACAGAGTGTAAAAGGGCAAGACAAATGAAAAAATACTAAATAAAAAACGATTAACCTACGTATCATGGTTTCACCTGTTAATATTTACATAAGTAAATATCGGCAGGATCATCAGCGTAGTCTGTCGATTTATAAAATATAAATTCTAGAACTAGACACAGGACGTCCACCCGAAAGGGAGCACGTGTAGAGTTCTACATATTACATTCAGTGTATCCTTTGAAATGTCTTCAATCTGGCGCACTGAGTCCGGAAATAACTTTGCAGTTAATAAATGTCTGCAGCTAATTTACCGGTTTGAGAACATCATTATTTAAAATTTAATTATAAGAGAAGACATTGATTTTAATGAGTTAAACTCAGTGGTCTAGCATATTAAAAAAAAAATCGAAGATTAAAATTGTGTTACAGACAAAAATAAGAGGAATGACCAGCAAAAGTGAACTCCAATATGCTAGAAATAGATGCCGAATCATGATTCGGCATATTTGTAGCATATAGGAGTCCACTGTGCCAAGTCTTTTTACAGGCCTGTTATATGCAGGAGACAGAGTGGGAGAGCAATACCTGTCATCAACGCAGATGTAGGAAATAGGTAAAGGAAGGGGTCAACACTTTTCAGAGAGCACGTATTCAGCATGAGGAACTTAAGCATGCTGCTCGAAAGCACCCTGCTGGTGTAGTGAATGGGAAAAGCTTCGTCTGCAACGTTTGCAATTGTGTATGCTTGTCAAGAGCGGGGCTCCTTAGCCACGAATTGAGCCGCAAATACAAGACATAAGTTAGACCTAAAACGCACAATGTCCTTGAAGGTCAGTAATGATCTTCCTCGGTCACAAGCGGACGGCCATCATATATATATATATATATATATATATATATATATATATATATATATATATATATATATATATATATATATATATATATATATATATATATATATATATATATATTGCAAGGGTTGTTACGCCATAAATATTAATGCAAGCACTGGCTCGCATTGTGTCTGTCTAATAATTAGTCTAATGGACGAAGATATATGTGCTGCATTTCTGTACATAGATGTGTTTGGTTACTAGAAAAGAAGTGTATGAGAGGTAAGGAAGCATTCGTACATGTATGCGTGCACGCGTGTGTGCGAGTGTATGCATATGCGGGTGTGGCTGTTTGTACACCTATGTAGCTGCCTATATCTGAATTTATGTATTTGAGTGTGAGTGTGCGCGCATATGTTTGTGTAGTAGCCATACATGACTCATTTCAAGGTCATTCTCTTGTTCGAATTTAGTTCGGTCTCAAATCTATGGAGACTGGCAAGCCATCCCGTAAAAAAATAGGGATATAATTCCTTACGAGGGTAGGGGAGGGGGAATACATGATAGGTGTGTTATGTGTATGTGTGTGGGCGTCTACGAGATTGCTTGTGTACACAAGCGCGTGTGTGGTCTTGTGTGTGTGTGTGTGTGTTTCTTTTCTGGGTGACTCAGTACGAAAAGTTAGTGCATAAGCCTTCGTAATTTTCTACGCATGTGTGCGAGCGTCTGCGCACATGCGTGTGTGAGCGGTGTGGGAGATATCTTGAACAATAATTTTCTGTTTGCGTGTTTGCCTGTATGAGTTTCATTTATGCGTGTGTATTCCTTCTACTTTTTCTTTGTGTGCATTTAAGCACTAAGAACCTATATGAGAAGGTCTGTGAAGGCTGCACTAACGTATTATTCGGTGCTGTATGAAGGTATCCATGTAGAGAAGGATATATGTTTGTGGGGTTGATTCTATGTATGATTATATGTATGAGTGTATGTATGTAGAGGTGGATGTATGTGTGTATATGTATGGATATATTTATGTACGAATGCATATATATGTGTGTGTGTGTGTATATGCATCTATATGTATATGTATGTAAGTATATGTGAATGTATGTGCAAGTGTTTCTGTGTCTGTGTGTGTACATACGTTTTTAAAACAATCAGGAGAATAAATGGAAGTATTAAAGCACTGGACATAAGATAATTAGTTGTATATTTTCCAAATATATCCCATTTATATACCATTATATTTTACTGTGATTACTGACAGGGAATAAAGTTTGTTATCGAGAGGAATCCGTATTTCTAAACTTCATGTGAATAGTATTGCTATGTTTATTTGCTATTCGTCAAAATTATCTCGTTTAAGTATTAATGCATTTCCTTATTTCTTTAAATGATGTATAATCTGTAAATTTTATTTAGGAAGTGAAATTTAACTTTCTAATTATACAATTTGCGTTTTCTGTATATTCACATATTAATTTCATTTGTCTCCCTATAGAATATGCACACACACACGCACACACACAAACATACACACACACACACACACACACACACACACACACACAAACATACACACAAACATATATGTGTGTGTGTGAGGTTGTAAATATATACATACACATATATATATATATATATATATATATATATATATATATATATATATATATATATATATATATATATATATATATATATATATATATATATATATATATATATATATATAAATATATATTTATATATGTATGTATGTATGTATGTATGTATGTAACTTAAGAGAAATGAAACATTTTGCATTCACTTTAATATATCTTCGGGGAGCAAAACTTGAAGTTGGTGCAGTTGATGCAATGTTCATAAATTTGATTTGCTAAATAAATTAAAATGAAAATATTTGTTTTTCTTTTTAATGCTCACGGAATACCATAAAGTTATGTGGAAACATAATCCAATTTTTGTTTGAAATAGCATTCCGTCCACATTCGTGGCTTCGTAATGTGTATATGAATAAAATGTATGCCCATATTTATGTAGATACACGTGTGCGTATGTATATATATATATATATATATATATATATATATATATATATATATATATATATATATATATATATATATATATATATATATATATATATATATATATACATATATATATACATATATATAAATGTATATACGTATACACACACATACCAACGTGCGTACTTACACACACACACACACATACACACATATGTATATATATATATATATATATATATATATATATATATATATATATATATATATATATATGTACAAAGATTCATCTACACACACATACACACATAGCACAAGAAACCTGTTTATTTTAGTGTTTTGTGAAGTTGCTCTGAGCGACTTGAATAAATATGTATTCTTACATTTTACATATTTATTGTTTGTAACGTGTCAAAACTATGTCTACTAAGAAAATATGCGCATATAAAAGAGTATAATCTAAATATATCGAGAAAAAGGTATTTTAGATTATTTCTCAAGTGTGTAAATATTGCTATCTTTTTAGTCAGATGACTACGGCCAAGCTGAGGTATTAATTTCTTGTATTTTTATTTACAAAATCGGCGATCAACTTGTGGTTTATCTTTTTCTCGAGTTAAAGTTATGTTACCCGATTTTATCAGATATATATTTGTTGATGTGGATAAAAATATACAAGCAGGCGTGACACATCAGTGCGTGGACTTACACACATATACACACAGGCACACGAACGAACACACACTTACACACACATGCTTAAACATACACGCACACGCTCTATAGATATGGTGGTCAGAAGTCACATGTGTGAAAATGACGCCGAGTAAAACCCGGAGTGTTTACAAAATTTCGCTTGAATACGAAACCGGTAACATTTATTGATTTAGTCATATATTAACTATAAGTACCATCATAATTTATATATATATATGTATATATATATATAAATTATGATGGTACTTATAGTTAATATATGTCTAAATCAATAAATGTTACCGGTTTCGTATTCAAGCGAAATTTTGTAAACAAAAGGATAAAGAGAGCAAAGGTAAGGTTGAAGAATTTTATGGATAGAGTCTTACAGCTGTTTCTGGGAAGATCCAGTACTTCACTTCACCGGAGACAGAAAACAAAAAGTTATCTATTATTATATCCATAGGCGAATATTTTTAGTATGAAGCGGTAAAGAGTGTGCTGTGCTGTAAAAAGAGAGAACAGTACTTGAAGAGTAGTTTCATTTTTTATATATTTACATATACACACGCTAATACACGACTTATAATACCCAATCCTGTTCATACAACGATTGGGGCAAACTAATCGGTATACAGCACTTACTCGGTATTACCTGTATCCTCCGGGGTTTGGTTAAATCCAATACCCTCCTCAACCTTATATATATATATATATATATATATATATATATATATATGTGTGTGTGTGTGTGTGTGTGTGTGTGTTTGTGTGTGTGTGTATCAACACATGAAATTGAGAAATCGATGAAAATCGTATGCAACTTTGTTAAATCTTTGCCTGTGGAAGTACGTGGGTAATATGTAAACACAGAAAGACAATTGCTCACTACACAAGAAAACTTAATTGTTTCACAATTATGTTGATCGTCCGTAAGTACTTTACTCACAGAGGAAATTCTACGCATATGAGGCTAAGGTATTTATTATTTTACGACGTAGACAATATTTTCCCTTATATTTGCTCTCTCTACACTTAAAGCTGATAAAATCAAAACATTGCACTTTAAAAAAATATTTCTTTCCTATCCTAGTTAATACCTCTCCCACCTGTCCACTGTTACATCAACACAACTAACATTTATCTGTCTTTCTTTCTGTCTTTATTTCTGTGTCTCCTTATCTCAATCTGTCTATAAATATATACAAGAGAAAACAGCAGAATAGGGATGTCTCGAAATGGGATACCTGCAGAGTTGAAGTTACCCTTCAGAGGCTGGCAATGAGCCGAACAGGGACAACCCAAATAACATTATAACGGCATATCTAAATGCGGAAGACCCAAATGTAGGATATGCATCAATTTAATTGGGGGATCAGCGTTCCCCTTCAAAAAGGGACAATGTTTCACAGTGAAAAGCAGCTCCACATGTGCTTCCGAGAACCTCATATACGCAATAAATCGCTCTGGGTGTCAAGAGTAATACAGAGGCCAAACAAAAATCACTCTACGTCAAACGATGGCTCTGCACAGATCCCAGATTAAAATCTGAAAAATACCATTCAGCCAACACAACGACATTTGCACCAATAACAAAAATCCAACTTGCAGAACTTTTCCCTTCTATCAATTCAGGGACGCTACAACCTGTAGCCAACGGATTAGTTAAGAGACTCTCTTTATTAAAACATGTACACCCTTTTTGAACGCATCTACAACAAAGGGCATTATCCACCACGACCTTAGAATAACACACACGCAAATATGAGAAATGATGCATTGAAAAGTGATACCCAAGAATTCCTTGAAAACAGTTCCAACCACTGTTACAATCCACAACTTGCCACTTTTAGCTCACTTGACCATTTAACATCGTACTACTATCACATCATTCCGCATTCTCTTATTATTTTCTCTTCTTCTTCTTCTTCTTCTTCTTCTTCTTCTTCTTCTTCTTCTTCTTCTTCTTCCTCTCCGCTACCTCCTTCCTGACGTATCTACTACTGCTGTTTAGAATAACACCTGCGCAGACATTATAAGCAATGCATTTAAAAGAAATACCTCAATAATTCAATCACTACTACCATCCACAAGAAGTCACTTTGAGAGCACTTGACCATTTTACATTATTCTACACACCCGCATTCTTCTTCTTCTTCTTCTTCTTCTTATTATTATTATTATTATTCTTTTCTCCCCCTCCTCCTTCTCCCCCCTCCTCCTCCTCCACCTCCTCATCCTTCTTCTTCTTTTTCTCTGCCAAGAATTCACAACGACCTCGAACTCACAAGAGTAAACAAGAGAGACAGATACCGGCAGAAACAAGGAAAATGGTCCTTGTATTTGAATACTATGCACATATTCTTTTAAGATTTTCAGTTAATTTTTCCAAAATTTAATTGTTTTCCATACTTACATTTGAAAAATCTGAATGACCGAAACAGGTACTGATTTTTTTAAAAAATACTTTAGCATCTTCTACCTTGACTGTTCATATATATATATATATATATATATAGCGAGAGAGAGAGAGAGAGAGAGAGAGAGAGAGAGAGAGAGAGAGAGAGAGAGAGAGAGAGAGAGAGAGAAATCTATACACATACACATGGTGCGGTGAATAAATTGCCGCCTAAATTACGCAGAAATGAAAATTACACTGATATCTCATATATTTACCAAATTCACCTAAAACTATGTTGAAACGCTAAAGAGTAAATTTATTCAATAAAACCTGTTTTGGCCTCCAGACGACTTCGTAATCTCCTGAAACTCTTCTGGACGGTCTCCTTGTTCAAGTTGGTGAATACTGAAATAATCCTTGCCTTCAGTTCATGTTTGTTGTTACATGGAGATTTGTTGGTCTCTGGCTCAACTTCGCCCAACACATAATAATGAAGGAGTTTGCCATATGGGGAGGTAGGTGGCCAGATATTAGGGGTGATGTGGTAGCAGAGATTGTCTGACAGCCATGACCGGATTCTCTGCATGTGTACGATGCTGCAGAGTCCTGTTGCCGGACAGGGCTTTCCTGCAGTCACACTCTTGACCCAGGGCAACACTACCTCCTCCAGGAAATTGATGTAGGTCTCCCGTGTGGGAAGAATAATGGCAGCATAACGTCATCATCACTAGTGATCACTCCATATATGTTTTCGGGATACGGCAAGCCAACAGTTGTTACGTGTGTTTACCATCTGATCCTGACAGAAAATTTTCTCTTCAGAGAAAACCCAAAGCATGTTCGGTTGGGAAACATACTTTAGTTTGTTCAAAAGCTTCGTAGCCATCTCCTTCCTTTTCTGCATTTTCGCATGTGATACAAACTGGCCGTTTCTCAGCATGAATGAGGAATATCGAATGGCTACTTCGTACTACCTACCTGTTAAGAAACTCAAACATTCCATGTTCCAAGTGATGGAATTCATTGACTTGCTGGGACTGTTGAAAGTCACAGCCTGCATCTCACAAAAAAAAAAAATCACCAGTTCCTTTCTTATCAAAACAGAGTGGGTGTTTCAAGTAGTACCATCGTAATCAATATTAGGCACATCCAACTCTTTCCAAATGCTCTGCACTGTCGTCAGATTGACACCCGAACACTATGAAATTTAGGTATTGGGGTTTCCGGCATGACTATCAAGAAGTACAGCATGTAGTTTCCAAATTTCTGGTATAGGATATATTAACCTCATAATGGGATGGTTTCATCTAAAAGAAAACCTGTTTTATACCTAGCATTTTGGAAGAATGGTTTTCCTTAAAATAATAGGTATACATAAAATAATTTAGTTTGTATGTATCTAAAAAGAAAGAAAAGAACATGGAGATTAGGATGTTGGTAATTATATATTATTAAAAGCAAATCAGTCACCTTCGCTTCTTGCAGCTGTTTCAGTTACTACTAAATAATTTAATTACAAATGTGTACGTTAAATGAATATTTATGTGACATGAGTATAAATTCAGGAGAGGAAAAATATGTACATTTAGATGTTATATGTGAGCTTTTCAATTTATTTTAGCAGACTCACCTCACATAAATGTAAATTTAACGTACACTTTTGAAACGTATTTAAGAAATGTTGGTAATTTGTTAATAATAAACAATTATTAACTTCATAATGTTCAATTTCTATTCTTCTTTTAATCGACAAAATTATCTTTTATATCTCTCTCTATCTTTCGCTCTCTCTCTCCCTCTCTCTCTCTCTCTCTCTCTCTCTCTCTCTCTCTCTCTCTCTCTTTCTCATTCTCAGTGTATATATATATATATATATATATATATATATGTTGGCCCCCAGACGACTTTGTAATCTCCTACTTGTTCGCTTGTGATAAAAACTGGCCGTTTGTCAGCTTGAATGAGAAATATCGAATAGCTTATTCACACTGCCTTCCGGTTAAGAAACTCAAACATTCCCATGACCCCTTCATTGACTTGGAGAGACTGTTGTCAGTCACAGCCTGGATCTCGAAATTTGCAGAAGCACAAAAGACGAAAACAGAGACAGCTGTGTGAACCACAAGCAAGTGTATTAGTTTGACGCTCGTGAAATTGAGAAATTTGTTTGTGTTTCCAGCCTACGCTCTTCATCAGAAAGGAATATGAGGAAATAAACAGAGAGTGCATAACAAAAATTAACTTCTGATTCAGTGATCAATTTTGGTGACGGTTTAGCAAAACAATAGCATGACAGTAGTGTTAGAATGAAGCGCAGATGAAAAAGCAAAGCATTCCTCTTCATTAGATGCACGTATTGTGTTGTGGAATAGTGCATATAGCTTGACGCAGCGCGCAAAGCTATGCATATCAGTACGGGTCGGAAATTCGTTAATAGATGTAATGAGGGGGATGAACAGCAGACATACTGAAAAGAGAGCGCTCCGCCTCTGGGAGAAGAAGATCAGAAGGATAAAAAGAGACAGAAGTGGGGAGGGGTGAATGAGTTAGGTGTGGGATAGTGGAAGACTGGAACGAGAGAGATGAGTGCGTGGGGGACCGGAGTACCGGAAGATTTGGGGTGAGGAGGCAGCGAAGATTATCGGAGAGGAAGGGGTAGAGAAGGGATGGCGGATAGTGAAATCGGATGTGACAGCATGAAGGAGCGTGTGGTGTTTATGTTGCTTAGTGCGAACGAGGACACCGTGGAAAATATGATTTAAATGGTTTATGAAGCGTAGAATGGAATGTGCATAGGAAGATGAAAGTGAGGATGAAAAGATGGAAAAAGCGAGGGAGAGAAGATGGTTGAGGATGTGTATTTTGGAGAAATTGGTACGAATGGTGGCACGCAGGTGGTAGGAAGTAGTACGGAGTATAGGTAAGATGGCCGAAACAGTGTGGAAAGTGGGGTGGAAATGGAGGCGGAGACCTTTGGGGGATGAGGTGGTGGTGGAGGCAGCTACTAAGAAACGAAACGTGGCTAGAAAACCGTGTTTTTTTTTTTTAATAGGTAAGGAAAGATCAATAGAAGATAGGAAGCAGCGGAAAGGATGTGCGGAAAAGTGTTTCTTTAGGCGGTAGTGAAGGTCGAGAAAGAAAGATTTGGAATGCCTGCAAAAGGAGAAAAACGGTAAGAAAAAGGAAAAAGGAGAGCGAAAGGCAAAGTAATGACGTATGGAGTACAAAAGTTCAAAAAATTGAAAAGGGGTTAGAAGAAAAAAGGAGAGAAAAAGAGAAGAAAAGAAGAGTTGACGATAAGGAAAAGAAAAGGAGAGAGACGTAAAGTTACAACGTACGGAGTAACAAAAAACAGAGTAAGAGAAAACAGAAAGTTCAATAAAGTTCAAAACGAGTCATACGTCCTGGTGCTTTGAAGCGATTTTCATCAACAGAAGAGGCCAATAAAACTCATAAATATAACCAGTAGGAATCCGAGTAGAGTGCTGGTGTGTAGATCACGAGAGGTGCAGAAACTTCAGGCAGTAGTAAGTCCAAACTATAGGAGGTTAAAGCAAGGTAGACTGGTATGACTACGTAAGCGTGTAATATATAGCTGAAATAGTCAGAAAAAGAAAGCACGAAGACAGGTGTATGAGCAAGAAGCAGGTATTTTAGTTTGATGCTTGGGAAAGTCTTTTTACATTTCAAGCCTACCCTCTTCAACAGAAGGGAATAAGAAGAAATAAAGAGAGAGAATATAAAAACTAACTTGTGGATTTAGCGATCAATCAGTGCGACTGGTTGGGAAAAATACTTTGACAGGAGAGCTAAGGGGAAGTAATAAAGTATTGGTGATTCCAAATCGAAGGTATATAGATACAAAAAAATACACACAAACTCACGCACGTTTTCTGCATGCTAGGAGCCATAATCATGACTTTCAGTAGGAATTAGAAGAACATTAGTCGGTCCCGTGACCTCGTCCAAATATTTCTCCAGAGTTAAGTCCCGTTTCGCAGTTTATTCGCTTCAACCCAATCCAAGCTGTTCCAGTTTTAGTTTGTTTTAGAGCATTTCTTGTTTCTTCGTTTTCTTCACAGCTGTTAGGTACTATGATTTCTTGTTTGTATTTTGCAGCTACTTTAATGACCGAATTATTGGTATTATTATTATTATTAATATTATTATTATTATTATTATTATTATTATTATTATTATTATTATTATTATTATTATTATTATTATCATGGTTCAGTAGTTTTATTTTTATAACGTGCTTTCACTTCACTACCGAGCGTAGCTCTGTGCGCCTTGGGTATGTGCTGTGGTTTGCTGTGGTGCTCTTATGGTTACTGTATTGAAAGTGTTTTGCGTTAATATTATTATTATTATTATTATTATTATTATTATTATTATTATCATTATTACTACTACTACTACTACTACTACTACTACTACTACTACTACTACTACTACTGCTACTATCATTATTATTATTATTATTATTATTATTATTATTAGTATTATTATTATTATTATTATTATTATTATTATTTTATGTTTGACTTTTGTTTTGCATTTGTACAAGTTGGATCCAAGTCTCACCCAGAGACCTCGAGAGACAACAAGTTAGAAGTTCATGTAGGTGTTATGCATAGGGTACCATATATTTGGATTTGTACAGTTTTGTTCAAGTGAATGTTTAAGAAACCATAAGAAAATTATGTGTTTGCTTTAAAATCTGAGATCACATAGACAGTATTTTACGTAGGATATGGGCAGTTCCCATGAGCACTATCGTTTGAACTTCAGCCATTTTGGGGTTTCCTGGTATCTGAGCTAGGTAGTAATCAACCCGTTTCGCTGTCATTCCCTTTACACAGCTTCTAACGCTGAAGATTTACTGCGGTGTCACTGCCAGTGAACTGAGGTAACACCTCTTATTTTTCGAGCACCTTCCGGAGTATTCCAACGGGTCTATGCAGTGTTGTTTGCTGCGAGTGCTCTACCCTTATTGTAGCTCCTATTTGTTTTATGTGCTTCTCAAGATTTTTACTCACTCTTCCGAGGTACCGACAATTATTGGTAGTATGCTACATTTTTCATCGACCATAACTGCTTAAATTCACAAGCTAACCTATCATATCTCTCGACATTACTTTCTTCCTTATCGCATACCTTGTCAGCTGGGCATGCTATATCAATGATCCAGCATAGTTTCCTTTCTTTCCCAATCAAGACTATGCCGGCTTCCTATTCTCTATCTCATGGTTGCATTGAATCATAAATCCCACAGGATCTTTGCATTATCAGTTTCGATTATGCCTTCGGGTTTCTGGTTGTATCAATATTGTCACTATCGAGCCCATATCATTATTATTATTATTATTATTATTATTATTATTATTATAATTATTATTATTATTATTATTGTTATCATTATTATTATTAATGTTGTTGTTGTTATTATTATTATATATTATCATTTTTATTATTACTATTTTCATTAACATCGTCTTAAAACTCTGTTTCCATTTCTTGCCGAGTGTGTTGCTAACACCTATTTCAGAGAAACGTACTGTATACATGCGTATGCCATTAAATAAAGCACACAAAATTGTTCATTTCCAGAGTCATGTGATTGAGATAAAGAAATGAAAAATTAAAAAAATAGAAAGGTAAACATAATAAAATAAATGGGATAAAAGGAAAGAAAATTTATAGCTTACATTGCACTTCTCGATATGTGCGGCGTACCAGTTAAGACAAGCTTTTGCAGTTCCTGCATGAATTGTAAACTAGGGACCATTCCTAAATAATTTTTATTTCCTGTTTTGATCATTCAAGTGCTCCTACAATCATTGGTATTGTAACTGTCTTGAAATGCCACATGATTTCGATTAGAAAATTTTTACTTTTTCTGAGCTCATGAAATTCTTTTGCCGAGATGTTATGGTCAAAGGGTATGCTCATTTCAATCAATAAACAAATTTTATTTGTTATGTCTTTCACAACCATATCTAGTTTATTTGCCTCGATGGTCCGATCTGTACATACTACGAAGTCTCAAACAATAGTTTCGTTTTCTCCTTCAGTTACAGCCTCATGGCGCTTGTACCATTTGTCAGCAGATTTGATTTTATAATGCTGACACATTATACAAAGTAGATATTGGCCAACACTGTCATGTCTTGATTTGTATTCTACAGGTGCTAAAATTTTACCTCCAGAGATTAGGTGGCCGAATGTTTCTATCCCATCTTTACAATATCGGCACTTTGGATCTAAACTATTTTTTTATCACATTGGGTTCAGAGTTCCGTATTAGTGAACACTGATATTGAACAGTCAAAATAAAGCCTTCACTCTCTGCTTTTAGCCTTGAACGCTTCGTAATCACTGATGGATGTGCTTCTCGTTTACATGAGCTTGTTTCCTACGGGCCACATATTTGCCATGCAGAGGTTTTTGTTCCCCCCTATCAGCCAAAGTTTCAAGCGCATTTTCCTTTGCAATTAATTTCACCTTCTTGAAACTATAGCTGCAGCACTTCCTTCATGTTATTCAGCCTGGGTATTATTCGTAGACTTGCTTGAATATGTTTTGCTCACATTCATAACAGAATGGAACTCCTTACGTCTTTCATGATTTTCAACGAGATTTAGCATCCAATCGTTAGATGTTACAAAATACTGTGCCATTTCAACTTTGGAGATTTCAAATTGGACGAAGCCGTGACTTCCTTGATCTCTGGGTAGCTAAAGACAATATGTATATACCTTTAGGTGGTGCATCTTATTGCAAGTCATCATCATCAGCATTATTATTATTATTATTATTATTATTATTATTATTATTATTATTATTATTATTATTATTATTATTATTATTATTATTATTATTATTATTATTATTTTATGTTTGACTTTTGTTTTGCATTTGTGCAAGTTGGATCCAAGTCTCACCCAGAGACCTCAAGAGACAACAAGTTAGAAGTTCATGTAGGTGTTATGCCTAGAGTACCATATATTTGGATTTGTACAGTTTTGTTCTAGTGAATGTTTAAGAAACCATAAGAAAATTATGTGTTTGCTTTAAAATTTGAGATCACATAGACAGTATTTTACGTAGGATATGGGCAGTTCCCATGAGCACTATCTTTTGAACTTCAGCCATTTTGGGGTTTCCTGGAATCTGATCTAGGTAGTAATCAGCCCGTTTCGCTGTCATTCCCAGGGCACCTATGACAATAGGTATTGTTTTCGTCTTCAGATTCCACATTTTGCTAATTTCTATTTCAAGATCTTTTTATCTGAAGTCTTTCAGTATGATGTCTGGCCTATTTGCGTCTATCTTTCTGTCAGTTTGAATGGTGAAGTTCCAGAGGAGTGCAATTATTATTATTATTATATTATTATTATTATTATTATTATTATCATTATTATTATTATTATTATTATTATTATTATTATTATTATTATTATTATCATTATTATCATTGTTCAGTAGTTTTATTTTTATAACGTGTTTTCACTTCACTACCGAGCGAAGCTCTGTGTGCCTTGGGTATGTGCTGTGGTTTGCTGTGGTGCTCTTATGTTTACTGTATTGAAAGTGTTTTGCGTAGAATGTGTGCAGTACCCAGTAGTGCAATTTTCTGTATGTTATATATATTTGTAAGTCCTGGTGTTTTGTTATGTATTTGTCTGAATATTTTTTTATTATACCTAAGGCACCTACTATGATAGGAATTGTTTCTGTTTTTAGATTCCACATTCGAGTTATCCCTATTTCCAGGTCTTTGTATTTTGAAAGTTTTTTCCATTTCTTTTAGAGAAACGTTGTCATCTGCTGGTATTGATGCATCAATTAGAAAGCATTGTTTTTCTTCATGATCTTTGACAACTGTATCTGGTCTATTTTGCCTTAATTTCTCTATCTGTGTGTATTGGCATATCCCAGAGTATGGTTGCTTTCTCGTTTTCTGTGACCTTTTCTGGTGTGTGTTTATACCATCTTTTTTCTGTTGTTATTCCATAGTGTTGGCATACATTCCAGTGTATATAAGTCCCAGCTCTGTCGTGTCTGTGAATATGTTCCTTCTTAGCCAAGACTTGGCAGCCAGAGATAATATGATTTATTGTTTCTTGTCCATCTCCACATATTCTACAATTACTTGTTATATTTCTTTTCATTATGTGTGTTTGGTAATTTCTGGTGGGGAGGCTCTGGTCCTGTGCAGCAATTAAAAATCCTTCAGTCTCTGCTTTGAGTCCTGAGCTTCTCAGCCTTTGCTGGGATTTTTCTCTGTCTATTTCTTTCGGAGTTAGTTTAGCCCAGTATTTACCATGTAGAGGCTTTTCTTGCCATCGTTTTATCATGGTCCGTTGCTGTTCTAGTTTTAGTTTAGATTTCATTTGTTTTATAGCTTTTCTTCTTCTTCTTCTTCTTCTTCTTCTTCTTCTTCTTCTTCTTCTTCTTCTTCTTCTTCTTCTTCTTCTTCTTCTTCTTCTTCTTCTTCTTCTTCTTCTTCTTCTTCTTCTTCTTCTTCTTCTTTTTATTATTATTATTATTATTATGATTATTATTATTGAGTGAGAGAGCAGTGCATGTCATCAAAGTGACACTGTGGTAAAATATACGAAGGCCATTATACGCATCATGACTACCTGTCTGATAAGGGTACACCAGGCACGTGCATCACAACCATATGTGCGTGACATGGTGATCTCATATCGAGATAAACAACGCATGACCTCGTAGGTGGGGCCCAGTTAGAATTTTTTTCAGGTCGAGTAGCCCATCCCGCTCAAAAGGTCCCTGAATAAGGTTTGTTTAAGGATGTTGAGCAAAACACCCATGTTTCCAAAGGTGAATTATTCAAACCCGAAAGAATTCCTCTCAACACATGGCTATGATGCTCCCCCACTACTTCTGCTCATGATCAGAGATGCACATATCGTCAGCCTCCAAGGGACATGCTCAACTGGTTAAGGTCAAACGGCTGACAAGCAAATCTGTGGTATAAAGCAGAATATTTGCTGTAGCCCATCTTTTTATACCAAGACAAAAGAATGTACATGATAACACTTCCAATCAATTAAGCTCAGAAGCCATGAGAGCCACTGCCTGGTACTGCATCCGGGCATTTTTTATTAGTATTATTATTATTATTATTATTATTATTATTATTATTATTATTATTATCGAATACTTTAGTCTTCAACAAATGCTTTCACTACACTAGAGGCGCAACTGTGTGTGCCTTTGGTATGTACTGTGGATAGTTGCGATTCTCTTATTTTTCCTGTATTGAAACTGTTTTACGTAGGATGTGTGCAGTGCCTAGTAGTGCTATTTTCTGTATGCTATATATACTTGCTAGTCCTGATGCTTTTGTTATGCATCTGTTTGAATAGCTTTATCATACGTAAAACGCCCACTATGATAGGAATTGTTTCTCTTTTTAGCATCCACACTCGCGTTACCTCTCTTTCCAGATGGTTTTATTTTTTCCGTTGCAATTAGAGAAACATTATCATCTGTTGGTTTTGATACGTCTATTGTTGGTGA
>NC_142928.1:48381996-48449496 GCF_046866305.1 Octopus bimaculoides
TCCATATATATAATAATGCCACCGGTCTTCCATAGATACTACTATAAGGAAATTTCAAGCCTACAATTTTTGTTTCCAAAACAAAATACGATTGAAATTAACTAATATTTTATGAGTGTAATATATTTCATCGAAAATTAATAATGAAATACTACATATACATTTAAATTTCATTACATAGGAACTAATAAAAGTACTTCCGATAAACTATTATTATAAACCATCTCTCTTTCCTTTCCCGAGCGTCTAATAAGACTATCCGTATCACGTCGTCACGTTGTTGTCTTTTGTTATTGAATCTTGTCTTTTTTAAACTATATATATATATATATATATATATATATATATATATATATATATATATATATATGTATGTATGTTTGTATATATATATATATATATATATATATATATATATATATATATATATATATATTTATTTATTATTCTTTTTATTATAATTATATAATAATAATAATAACAATAACGATGATAATAATAATAATAATAATAAGAAGAAGAAGAAGAAGAAGAAGAGGAAGAAGAAGAAGAAGAAGAATTATTATTATTATTATTATTATTATTATTATTATTATTATTAGTTTACTTTAATCATTTCAATATTTTAATTTCGTTTTTCTATATAATCAGAGCCCTAAGAGACTCTATAGATATACGATATTCTATCAGGTATAAGCAGAAATTATCTAATAAAGATTTTGTTTCGGTTTAAGGGCAGAATAACCATGAATCATATGCTTTTTGTGGATTGTTCTGTTTTTGACTCATGTAGCATCTGGATGGTTTTACTTGATGAACTAAAATGGTAATTGAAAACACAGTACATTTTTGTATTAGATAAAGATATCGAGTAGATGTTTTTATTTTTTGGTGCACTATGTGTGAACTTTATTTATTTCTGTATTCAGAAAGCCTTTTTTCCAAAAGTCATAAATTTCTATCCATTCAGAAACGAAATGTGTATATATTTATGTGAATACATATGTGCAGGTAAATAGCAAAAATCAGTAGATTACACAGATTCTATCACCTCATTAAAACACACGAGGATAGCAACGCGATCCAGATTAGACCCATCGTCTCCTGGGTAGAAGGACATCTATATAAAATATCCTAGATACTTTCTCACATTCTGAAACCCATACATTACACCTTTCCTGGACACGTCAAGAACTCCGACGAAGTCATCAAAAGACCGCGCCAACTGCCCACAGATCAACTTACGCAAAACTGATATGCCTTTAGACTTGACGTTGTCTCAATATACACAACGATACCAGCACACTCGGTGGTCAGCCTATTAATTGACTGCATAGTAGCATCCGACATCCACTGATTCGGACTCACCGAAGCTGATATGTATCAACTATAGTCCATCATCAGGGAAACACGTATTCTCTTTCCATGATCACATGTACAAACACACAAAAGGTCACCCATGGGATCGTGTATCTCGGGCCTACTAGCATTCACTTATATGAACAATCTGGAACGTCTAGCAGTCAACATCTGCCGCTTATGTGCTTTCTTCACCATGTACTTAGAGGACATCCTCATACTCACATCCTGCCGTGAAGAAGCAGACAGAATATTCACGGCGTTCAACAGCATGCACGTGAACATACCGTTCACTCTAGAACATCCCAACGACTCTGGGTCCCTATCGTTATTGGACTTCCAACTGAAAATAACGGAAAAAGAGATCCACACCGATTTCTACGGGAAAGCAGCTAGCAGGAATATGTTTGTTCAGTACGGTTCAGCTCTTCCACTCGGTACCAAAATAGGATCCACACCACACGCTTACAAGACATATTGAAAACCAATGGGTACCCTATATCTATCGTAAATCGGTTGAAGTACCCAGGACGACAAGCACACTGAACATACAGAAGGCCCAGCAACATATGCTTCCTTAAAATAGTACATTTTAGCGGGAGGATAACTAGAGCCATTCGAAGAGCCAAAAGAAGAGAAGGATTAGACATACAAGTATCCCAACCGGCTCCTCTCTGAGAAGACACCTAGCAAAGAAACGAGTAAGGGACAGCAATCAATGCACACTAGCTAACTGCACCATCCGTGACACTGATTTATGTCCAACGGGTAAATGATGTGTATAGAATACAATGTAACAAATACAACAAGTTCTATGTGGATAGAAGAACAAGACCGTTACACATTCGCATCAAAGAACATCCGAACACAAGAGCCTCCTCCTTCAAAAAACATCTAGACGGATGCCGGAACACCGACAAAAGCATAACGGTCGCAATTGAAGTCAATAAAAGAAATTTGGGTAATCTAAGTATTAAGGAAGCTACCGTCATATACAATCTAGGGCCCCAAATTAACAATAGGCTGAATGTGACAATTAGTATATTCTTTAGCTACATCTTGATGTATGTAGGTTCATTTTTGATAACATGCCCAGTTATTATATATATGTATAAAATATTACTTCACGTATAATACATAACCTAGAAGCAGGGCTGCATATGTGCCAACACACACGAACTTGAGACATGGCCACCCTCACGTACTTCTCATGCGAAATTCAGGAAGAAACTTTGTGAGACCACCGCAGAGACGCTTCCGGAAAAAAAGCCAGCAACCGTTGGAAAACTGATTATAGTAGTGACTCGATCTATTCCTAGAGTTATCTGCAGAAGGAATTTTTGTGTTCTGAAATATCAGTATATCAGACTATGGATAATTAAATTATAACAGTTTTTGTAATCAACTCTGCACTGTTGTGCCATTAAAGGCACGTTGTATTTTGTTTGAATGTGTTTTGATAGAAGTATATAATCAGAAGGGATATCGTCATAAATCTTCTATTTCTATTTATAATAAATTTGCTGTTAGCTTTACATAATTTCAAAGATATAACCTCAAGAATATTTCCGATATATGAATTTACAGACGACTGCTGTTTGGAAATGCATGATTGCATACATGTCTGCTTCATTCTTGGTATTATATGTTTACACACAGTATATAATAATTTCTTAATACTCGTTTATTAAGAAGTATTAAAACAGTATTTAACATTCTGCTTAAAAATTATTTTGCTCTTAGTTCATCACCTTCGTTGATCATCTACCTGTGATATTTTAAATTTTATTGCTATAAATAGTTGAATATAACATTATTGCGATGCTAAGTATAGCTTCCGATTTTCGAAATATGGTCGTAGTGTTGGTTGAATGACGCTACAACATCATTTAAAATAAGGTATTATTTGTAATGGCACACGTACAAATAAACACAAAGATAAAATACGAATATAAAATCCATATGTCTCACGTTTTACTTCTCTTTCCTCGCAATCCCATTTTTGTTTACTGACATATATACTGGTATTTTTTTTTCACAGGATTGTACGCGTTCATGGTTCCTTTTTCAAATTCTACGAATTTTTGTTCTCCTTCTTCAACTGTACTCTTAATGATATAACGAAAAGTTTCGAAAGATTATGAGTAATCTTTCTAAATATCTGAGAGTTAATCTAATAATTTTGATTGCGAATTCAGAATAAATTGTGAGTGTCTAGTTTTACTTTAGTTATACATATTTAATCTAAATCCCGAAAATATGAGATATAGCAGGAAATACTTTATCAAATAAATTCTAGAGACATCGAGCAAGCATCCCGGATCTCTGAGGGGAAATCAGATTGTAATTAACTTCCAGCATCTGAATGTTTAACGTTTATAGCAGTTTAATCAAAGATATAGGAAACAGAAAGTAAGAATTTCAATCAAAGAAATTGTTTAGCTATTTATGAAATGAAACGTAAATTAGATAAGAATCATATCAAATATTTGGAATCTCCTGGTATTAATAATCTGCATGGGTGAACCTCTATGATGTCAAAACTATGAAACTAATTAACTTTTATGCAATCTTGTAATATAATTGTCATTATTTTCCTTTAAACTATTGTCTTAACATTATTATTTTAACATTATTTTTATTCCAGTTTCATATATTTACTTACATTTTTCATCATAAAGCTTAATGCAGGTACTTCCTGTAACTCGGTATATCCCAGTCATGATTTAGTGGATATTTCTTTCATTTGTTTTATAATACTTGCATTTATTGAGTGATATTGTGTTTGTTTTTATATCTTTGCTAACTGTTAAAGCTCCAAAGAACTGTGAAAACTGTAAACTATGATGGTTTTCAAGAGAACATTCGTTCTCAGCTGCTTAGTCTACTGTGTAAAAGTAACGGTGGAAATCGAAGCAATCCCCTGAAGCAATGCAAAGAATTTCGTCTTAAAGCAACAGGTAAACAGCTTGGACAGGTTCAAGCATTTAAGACTCTTCTCCTCAGAACGACGGCTAGAAATATGTGCAGTGATATATATATATATGAAAAATCAAAATTTTGCCACTAAACGATACACTAATAGTTGCATAGTGATAAAGATATCAACGTCGCCGTGAAGACAGAGCCACAGGTGCTGCAATGCTGCAATTGTAGCAGTACAAGATAATATCATGTTTTTACTTTTGCATTTTAATCCTTGCAAATATAATATAGTGGCAATCTATAGCTTCGTTTCCCTGATATTTTTCCATATTCGTTCCTATTTAATTGTTCCATTAATTTGCTGTGTTCTTTCATGCCCACCCTTTATATATATATAACAACATCTCTTGATAGTTATTCATATATACATATCCATATACAAGGTGTCCGTAAAGTTACTATACTGTTAAGTTGAAAACAACTTTGTGATAGGGTTACTAAGGAATAAGTAAGAAGACGAAAGAAATCAACTCACCGTGGTAGTTCAGAAATTGGCATCAAAAGAACATCACTATATAACATACTTACAAAACTCAAAATGAAACCTTATATTTCGGGCATAACTCACGAATCTCTCGAGAGTGATCCTGATCGCAGATCTCAAATTTGCGAATAGTTTTTAATTCAAGGAAAACAAGATTATTAGTCAGAGGAAGCCAAGAAGTATTGAACATCTTCAACTACTCCTAATTGATGCATTTGCTAATCTTGATCCAGAGTTGCGTACCAAAGTGTGTCACAGTATGTTTTCACGTTGTCGAGAATGCATTGTAGCTAACAGCTTACAATTTGAACATTTATAATAAATATAGTAAACTAAATTGATTGCCTATATTGTTACAATATTTTCTGAAGCAATACACATATGTTCTGAAAAACGTTTCAGTCTAACTATACTTCTTTAAAACAAATAACTATATAGTAATTTTAAGGACATCTTATAAATCCATTAATATATACAATATATAAATATTGATATTGAAATGCTCATGAATATAACTACGTATATATTCATATATGTATACGCATATATCTATGTACACATATATATTTATGTGAGGTGTGTGCGTTTGTATATATATATATATATATATATATATATATATATATATATATATATATATATATATATAGATATATATATATATATATATGTGTGTGTGTGTGTGTGTGTGTGTGTGTGAGTGAGTGTGTGTGTATATGTGTGTACGTATGTGTGCGCGCGTGTGTGTGTGCGAGTGTGAATGCATAACTGTGTGCGTGCGTGCATATGTTTGTATATGTATTAATACTTTTTTACGCAGTACGTTTCTTCTTCGTCACTCATGAGTTTCTGACCATTCTGATGGGAAATTCTATGTATAAATTAAATAGCTTCTCATTAGAGATTGGCCCCTAGCTAAGCCACAGCAATGTCAATTAATTTTCAGCTTAAAGAAATGTCATAACTATTTAGTAATACGAAATATAGCTAGTTGAAACTCAGATCATTGAGAAAATTGAGAAACTTAGAAAAGAAGAAGAAGGAGAAGAAGAAGAAGAAGAAGAAGAAGAAGAAGAAGAAGAAGAAGAAGAAGAAGAAGAAGAAGAAGAAGAAGAAGAAGAAGAAGAAGAAGAAGAAGAAGAAGAAGAAGAAGAAGAAGAAGAAGAGGCAGGAAGTGATTTAGGAAGCGGATAATAATAATAATAATAACAATACCAGCAACTATAGTGATAACTAATAACAGGATAACAAACAACAACAAAATCCGTTCCTACAGCTACAGATAAAACCAAGATAATAGTAAAATGTACATTAATATTCACAAACCCATGTATGAAAATTTACGTTTAGCCTTGCAATGACAGAAAATGTATAGTTGTGTTAATGTTGAACTTCCCCCACCATAACAGTTCTCTTAGTAATAATAAACTTTCTGAAATAAACTGACCACAAGAATGGATACCAAATTTGTATAACTGTTCACATGTATCTTTATATTTTGAAATGTACATAGGTATCACAATATTTCAATTAAAGACAAAAAATACTGGGCACACATGCGTTTCAACGTATGGCGTTTTTTGAGTAAATGCTTTAAATATTTCTCTTTTGTTACAAAGAATAAACATCTGATCTTTCCGATTCAGATTCGTATGAATTTAGAGTGTTGCAATGGGATTTGGGTGGGATAGTATTTTCCTTTCTACCTTCTAAATAATAGTGTGGTCGTGTGTTTGTGTGTATTTATCGCCCACGCTTCCACACTTGCCCCTACCTCACCAACACGACACATCATCGGCCATCTCATATCACTCACCCCTTCACCTGCACTTCTAGCAAAGCCATTTACTGCATCTCCTGCTCTCTCTGTCCTTCTCTGTACATTGGTCAAAGGAGACGCTGCTCGGTTGACCGGTTCGCGGAACACCTCCGAAACATCAGACTTGGCAACGACAACTTGGTCTCACGCCATTACTGCTCTACCGGTCATTTTTTACAACACCTCTCTGTGTTCGGCTTGTCCGTGCACAGGGGCCATCCGGACTCTCCGTCTTCGTCATGTATAGGAATTTATCTTCTCTCTTCGTTCCTTTGGGCTACAAGAGCTAAACTCTCCTCTCCTGTTCATCTAACTACCCCTCTCTCCCTTCCTCTCGCTCCTACTTCCTCTCTTCAGTCCCAGCAACCTTTCCTCTCCTCTTTTGCTCTCACCCCTACTTTCACTCTTCAATCCTAAGGACCTTCTCCCTTCCACCCTCTCCCTTCCCCGTCACCACTCTATGGCTACCCCATACCTCCACACCCCAAACCCACCATCCTTATACACCCTATCCCACCATCCCCACATATTCTGCTCCCAGATACCCAACCCCACCCTAACGCGCCCGTCCATAACACCCCGTCCCTAACACACACACTCACCACACCCATACCCCATTCTCGCACCCCACACCACATCATGCCACCCCACCCCACACAGCACAACAATACACAACACACCACCATAATACACACCACCACAAAACACTTCAACACTACATACCGCACATCATCATACCACACCAGCACAACACACCAGACCATCACACCACAACACACAACACACCACCCATCACCACAGCACACCACCACACCACATCCCACCACCCTGCACACACTAGTATTGACGACTTCCCAGCACCCACACCACATCACCCCGCACACACTAGCACTGACCACTTCCTTTAACCCACACCATCATCCACTCACCTATACATGCACGCGCTCACATGTCAAGGTCACCAGCCCCAATCCAAAAGCACACACACGTTATCATATACACACGCTCGCACACCTTCGTTTTGGGATCACCACTACTTTATTATGTCACCTTCTTCCTAGCTCTCTTGTCTGACCATCTCTGTCCGGCCATTTCCATGATTGACAGCTATCCACTAAAGCTTTTTTTTATACTCTCTGTTTATTTTCTCGTGTTCCTTTCTGTTGAAGAGCGAAAACGTCCTCACCTTCCCGAGCGTTATACTAACACACCTGTTTATCGTTTAATCACCTGTCTTCCTCTTTTGTTTTTTTTGTAAATTCCAACAATATTGTCGCGATGGGCATAAAAAACATAAAAAGTCTTTCTCCAAGATTTTACTTGATCATAAGCAAAATTTTAATGGAATAAAAACTGTCATAAACACGCACAAATATCTTTCCATAAAACACCTATAATAAAAATTCTGTAAAAGTCTATGATATTTTCTTGTCGAAAGACACCCTCGAATTGATCTCCGCATTTACGGAAATTATAATTCATTGGGCATGTAGCTGATAATGACATGTGAGTTGTTAATTAATTTCTTAAATAAACCATTCATGAACAAATATTCTCAGTAGAAAGAAGTACGAAGAGCCTTCCAGACGCACAAGCACATTTACATGCTCTAAATGCATGTAAGGCTGTAAATGCACACCCATGGAAATGACCATGTCAGCAAAACGTACCTTCCTCGATTCACTGTCAAATTTAAATGAACTTACACCTGGAATACTATATGAACTACAGACAATACATATTAAAATTCCAATTGATAAACACCAAACACCAACGAACGATCAAACACAAGCACGAAACCATGAGCAATAGTATACTGGATATAAATACATTTTTAATATACGTCAATATTCACATGTAGAAGTTCTTGCCTAGATATCATATTGGCGTGAAACTCGAAAAACTTAGTTTCAGTCTCAATGAAAAGCTATAAACACATACTCACACATGCATATATGTGTGTGTGTGTGAGAGAGTGTGTGTGCTTGTGTGTGTGTGTGTATGTGTGTGTATGTATGTGTGTGTATACACACACACACACACACACACACACACATATATATATATATATATATATATATATATATATATATATATATATATATATATATACATATATATATATATATATATATATATATATATATATATATATATATATATATATATATATATATATATATATATATATATATATATATATATATACATACACGTATATAATATATATAAGCATACATATACAATTACATAGTCATGCACACACTCACATACACATCTTGGAAATAGTATTATATATAGAAATATGCATATATATATATACGTTTGCATGTGTGATTGTGTATTTTTGTCTGTACATTTATATATGAATATACAAACATGCTTTTATTTTATCGATTGTCTATTGAAGACACTTCATTTTGTAGCGTTCTTTTATTAATACTGTCTATAAATATTAAAACATTTTTCTGTACAACTTTATTTTCATTGAAGCATAATATTTAAAAATGGATGCAAAAAGAAAACAAGATTTATTAAGCCACTCCGTTCTCATGAATCGCACATATGTGTAGAACTTATATTATTGTCTGAACATATGACGTATTTCATGTATACAACAATTAATATGCATACCATCTCCCTCCTATATATGTATACGTGGTCTGATCAATAAATATCTGGATAATTGACATAGTAAGCATACTATGAGAGGCCAGTTGGCACAAATTGACCTTCAACTCTCTTTGAGCATGCGCACTGAGTTTAACCGTTCTATCTCACTTTCGTTCTTTACATTAGTGCTTGGAAGGAAGGCGTGCAGTATGTGATCATTGCATTAATCATGACAGAAAAAGTCGAGCAGAGAATCTACATCGAATGTTGCCAAAAGCAATGTTTTCAAAATGTTTTCATCGTTTTTTATATGAAATTACATATCCACATGTTAAGCAATCGAAATGTTTCATTGATTAGTGTTTCTTTTTGGTCAGCTGAAAGCAGTTTTGACACAAACTTGAAAGACTTATCCAAATCTTCGGTGACAATGAATTGAACTACACCGTAACTATTCTGCACATCTTTTGAAACCTTACTCATAGTGATACTATGATTTTCAACGGAATTGAGATAGGACGTTAAAACTTAGTGTACATACACAGCAGTGCTCAATTTCAATCTATGCAAAGCGGCTTATATATATATATATATATATATATATATATATATATATATATACCGCATTGGGATTTTCATTACACCAAACACAGGCACTGGTTCAGTTTCACTTATTTGTTATTAATGAATTCTTTAGTTAATCAACTCGATTGTTTCTAAAAGATTCTCCTTCAGTATTCGTAGTTTCGTGAACGGCTTGCCATGTCTTCTCCACGTCATCTTTGAATCTGTTTGCTTCATAGTGATGTACGTGGGAAGTAGAGGGAGAAGACAAATGGAGAATATATGTGCTTGTGATATCCTGTATGGGTGTGAGGTTACATTCTGACGTATGTGATTTCTTGTTTGCGTTTATGTATGTATAAATGCCTAAGTATACTTTAATTTATCCTACAAGTGAGCGTGCATGTGTGTGCGTATATGTGTTTGGGAGTGTGCTACTTTACATATGTGCGTTCTGGCGTAGAAAATCCTTGATATATTTTGACAGGAACGTAGTAATATATTTTTGTCTGCAATAATGTCGCCATAAATGGTGTACGAAAATGTAAATTATGACAAATGATCTAGCATGCATGTTATGATGGGTTCGGAATAAGCAGATTAAAAATATCCGACTAGTGAGAGTATAAAATACAGTACAATCCGTATGGATATGCTGGATAATATACATTTGATAGAATCTAAGCATGGTCAAAAATGAAATGGGGGGAATATGAGGAAGACCAAGAACGTGGAAACTTCGAATAGTAATGTATTTTTGCCTGGAATGACGAGCGATTATACGAAATTTACGCATCATATGACGTAGATTTACTTTCAAACGCGTGCTTGAACTTCTCGCATGATGCTTACATCACAACCTAAATTTTCCTCAAATGGAAATAGCCACTTTTGTTAGTTAATTCCCTTCTTCCATATATGGAATGTCGCTTACATCCAAAATTGAAGCATAATCCAATAATCAAAGGAACAATATCCACGTATATTTTCCAATAATGTCGAGGGCAATTTAAAACTGCTTTGAAAAGTTTTTAGCGCACGTAGCTTTCAGTTCGACATCAATTTTGCATAAATATGAACATCAAATTAACTCACACATACTTAGAAAATTTCTACTCCTATATTCTAAATATCGATACTAACTTTCAAATATCTGTGCTTGTACGTAGAACAATTTATGAATTTAAAACTATAACTGAAACAGATTATTGCGTACAAAGAACAACATTTAATTTTGATAAGGAATATTGAGAATATCCAGAATTAGAGATATATAGATTTGTGTTTAGATTTCTATTCCCATGATTATATTTTGCTCAACGACTTCTTTGTTTCAGGCACATTTTTATCAACCTTCATTACGATGTACTAAAGAAGAATCAACATGTTATCATTTCAATTCATAATAAAATCTACAAGTTTTAATGAAAACTGTAAAGAAAATAATAATTAACTTCAAACTGATAGATTACAATACTCATATGACAATGAGTCCAGCTTATTTCCCAGCATAATAAAATGTCTGAAAATTTCTAGTCTTTAAAATGCAAACATAGTATTTTAAATATTCTCCGTGTTCAATAATTTCTGCCACGTGTATTCGAGTTCATACGCCTTGGATCTTCGGAGAGAATTTATTCAATGCAAAAGGGATAATAGGTGTTTGTAATAAAATATTTTTCCTATACTTACATTTCGGTAAATGCTTTTTCTCCACAAGGGCAAAGAAATGTATCTGAACAAGAATTCAATGCAAAATTTTATTATACTTTTAACTGCCATTGATGCCAATTTTATGTACTTGAGTCTAGTGCAGTTACCTATGAACATGTAAGAATAACATGTATATAAATTTTCATTCTTGCCATTCTATGTATCGAATTAATCTGCAATTAAAAAGAAGTTGGAAAAAATAATTATATTTTAACCAACTACTTATATTGGATATTAATTATCGTAATAAATAACAAAGTAACTTTTCTAATTATCTGTTTTTACACTTTATTTCTACTACCTCATACCATCTGCCATCATCAAGAACGTTTTCAGATTCATTATGGAGAGGAGCGAAAAGGAAAAAAAAATGCTGGCATGAGTGACATAAAAGCAAAAAAAAATAAAACAAATCAATCAAATTATAAAAAGTTGAAAGACATTAGCGCAAGAAAATATTGGAAAAATAGAAACACTGTTAAAAAAAGAAGGAAAATATCAGAAAATCTATTCATCTAAATAATTGCATCATTTAAGTATAATTAATTATATGAAAGTGACGACGACTGGATGTTTTTCACTGTGCTGGTGCAACGAGATAAAGTCCAAAAATAATTTGTTGCGTGAAATCATAGGAATTAGATAAGATGCGTCTCATCAAAATGGCTAACGGTTATCGGTGCTGTTCCATTCTTTTTTTATGTTTTTATGTTGTTATTAGTAATATTTTTACACTTCTTGCGTGTGGCATTAACGTTTGTTTGTTGTTGTTGGTTTTCATTTTGTTTATGAGGATCATGAAGCTGACAAAGAGGTGAATCACTACGATGATCATCATAATTTTCATCATACTAATCGCAAGTATCATCAAAACATTGACGATCATAACAATGAAAATCATAGAATTTACTCTCTGTTTTGCGATCTTCAGTTCTGTTGAGATCTATCGATTTTAGCCTTTGTTTTTTATCCAGAGTTATATTAATTCTGATTAGATTTCTTTTGCCACCAATGCATTTGGTATCATCATATGGTTTGATATTTCTTTCTTATTATTAATGAAATCTTGCTGTTGAATAGTTTTTCAAACTGTTAACGGTAATGCTGGTCGTAAATGTATTGATGGTGGTGCTGATAAGTCTAAATATGATTGTGCTAATGATGATCATTATGATAATGTTGATGCGGGGGGGGGGGGGAATGGAGAACGGCAGAAAGATGGTGATGATCATGCAGAGGAGAAAGTCAGGGAGATGATGATGAGGCGGAGGAGGAGGAGAAGCAGGAGGAGAAGCAGGAGGAGAAGGAGGAGGAGAAGGAGGAGGAGAAGGAGGAGGAGAATGTTCATGACGATGGAGAAGCGAAGAAGGAGGTGGAGGAAGCTGAGAGGGTGTAAGCTGAGGAGGATGATGACGATGTGGAAGAAGCTGATGAGGGGAAAAATGCTGATTATGAGGAGGGGAGATGTTGATGAGAAAGAAAATGATTATAATGATGATGAGGCTGATAAGGAGGAGGAAGAGGTGGAGGAAGGAGAGGTGTAAGAGGAGGAAGTTGAGGGTGACGATGTTGGTATGAGTAATGGTTGTCTGGTGAAAACGATATGTAATAGCGTAAGCTCGAATATGTGATTCATAAAGTAAAAAAAAACCCACTTTCTAATACATAAATTCAAAGTAAACTTGTGTATAAGCACTTACGGAAATTGTCTGCGAAAAGAAACGAAATAATTCCTTTTTTTCTGATTTACTTGAGAAATATGAAATCTGAGTCTTCAAATCCGACAGGCAGTCGACAAAATTACTTCTCCGCGACATTTTCAATGCAGAACCACAAAGAAGCACATCAACAAATCTCACACACAACGTGGTATACAAACTAAACAACTACAGCTACTAAGCAAGAAAATGTAAAATTCGAGACTATCAGAATACACAATACACACACACACACACACACACACACACACATACAAACACACACACACGCGTGCGTGCACACACATACACACACAAACACGCACGAGCGTGCACACAAACGTTCACATTCACCAAAGTTGTTAAAGATCGTTCTTCCTTGAGTACAATGATTGTAATAAAAAAACAACAAAAAATATGAGATGTTGATAAAGGCACTTAAGAGTCATTAAGATAATAAGGTCATATAAATTAGTACACGATGAGCAGAATATCTCATTCGATATAAGGGATGGACTCTAATGAAATTATATACATATTTACATACATAGGTACATACACACAAGCAAACACACACACACGCAAACACTCACACACATACACATATACAGTGTGAGTAAGATAGTTGAGGGCAGATTTTTGTTAATACAAATTAAACAGGAATATAACAGATAATAACTTTATTTATCAAAAAATGCTATGAGGATAAAAATAAAACTTCTTTTCTATAATATAATTTAATAAAGCTACCTTCAGCTTTAACAACTGCTTCTATATGAGATCTATATCAGCTAAATGTTTAAATTAAGTGGTCTGATTCATTTTGGCCGTTACTCTGACTATGGCAGCTTTCAAAATATGCTTGGTGTTGTGGGCGTGTTTGTGACCTCTCTCTAAACAACGTTCCAATTGTAATAGCCCAATGGATTGAGATCTGGGGAATTAGGAGGCCAAATGTTATGGGTATGTGATCAGGAAATTCTTCAGCCATCCATACATATGTTACTAGAGCCGTGTATGATAGTGCTGAGTTTTACTGAAACAGATATGGCCTTCCGTTGCATACGATCTCATCTCTAATCAGTGCTTAACAATTATTTCCAGTACATCAGTGTAGGCAGCATAGGTAACTCTAAGGCTTTGTGGAAAGAAGTAAAGAATCATCACATGTCCATCATTGCTGGGAACCCCTGAAACCATAACAGTTGCAGGAAATTTATAACACTAAGAAATGCCTAACACTTGGAACATCAGAATGGTCTGCACATAATCAACTGTCATTTCTTTTGTTAAGGAAATGCCTAACACTTGGAACTTCAGAAGGGTCTGCACATAATCATCTGTCATTTCTGTTGTTAACTTTTTGATCTTAGTCGAAATGTTTCATGTTTGAGATAAAACAATTCAAATTTTCTTCTGCTGGATTATTCCGTTTGTTTCAGAGTCTTTTAGATCTGATGTATTGATGTTCTTTCGCTTTTCCTGATGAATTGACCTTTCCTCATCCTATAAGACATATATCTGATGTCTTCGACAACATCTCTGACTGTTACTTCTGACATATGGAGTCTAGTGCAATAGATCTCATGGATTTTCTGGGTTTGTTATCAACGGTCTGTTGAATTTGTTGGATAAAGTCATGTGTTCTGATGCTTTCAGGGTTTTTTATGCTTTGATACTGGTGATACGATTCCATATTCAACCTCTAGCTCCTTACAAACATTTTAGACGAAAGATCTAGCAAAATTTAAAAATCAAGATATATCTAAATCACAATGCTCAGCCTTTATAACCAGAACACAAACATGGCTCTTCATTTCTTGAGTAAGCTGAGGGTCTGCCATTATTATTTCCCGAAACAAAGATTATAAAGAGTTAGCAAATAATGCATCAACGACTCAAAAATATCATGTCCTCAAATGCCTTACACACCATGGGTGTGCTTGCATGTGTGTGTATTATATCTTTTATATTCGTTTATGCTAACGTGAAGGATATGCAAATAAAGCTCCTATTACATTATAACGGCTACTCTCTAATGATTCTGATAAGTGAATCAGTTTTTCGGGGTTGCATCATAGTTATACCGATATAATGTAGGATACATATAATAATAGAAATAATTTTTGGATGGAATTTATAAATATTTAATACATCGCTTCGAGCGTTTCCACAAACAACATGACTCTAACATCAGAGTCCGTATCCTTGGGGTGAGTAGAGTATAGTCCCGAGTATCCGTGGGTATCCGGTTGATTCATTTTATTAGGCGATGCTGCATTATTGTATGAATCACAGAGGGATATGTATCCCTTCTTGCTAGTATTAAGGTCAATCTAGCTAGATCTGTGTTTCATCCACTCATGCAGTATCTCATGATGAATTGAATCAATGCTGATGATCAATCAGGTTCTCAGGGATACTACGGAGTATTGCAGTCATCCCAAAGATACAAAATATGATGTTAAAGTCATGTGATTTGTGGAAACGCGCCTAGTGATGTATGAAATATGTATATGTTCCATCATAGAATTATATATATATATATATATATATATATATATATATATATATATATATATATATATATATATATATATATATATATATATAATCATAATAATCATAAATATACAGGGATTAGCATTGAGTTGCTTCTCCAACATACTGAACATTTAGAAATAGCAGTCAAAGAACTACTGATTCTAAACTACACATTTTTCTCTAAATGGATGGCGATATTTATGGCACACATAGAACAAAAAACCTGAACTACTTGGCAAAATTGTTAATTATTAATTCTATTATTAATTGACGATTCCCTGCCCTTATTCTTGTATATTTTATATATATATATATTTTTTTTTTCCTTTGTGGTTGGGTCGTTGATTACCTCTTTCTAGCATTTTGGATGTCCATCTAGTGGTCATCCCTTCTTATACGCATATAATACAATTTTTCTGAATTATCAGATTTTTATATACTAGACCAGTGGTTTTAAATTGAAATTCATATATCACTCTCAGTATATATATATATATATATATATTTGAAGAAAAGCAACAAAACTGCATTAGGTTATAGCAGTACGTACGTTTCGTGCAAACGTCAGTTATTTATATAGTGAGAACACCACATAAGATGTGCAATGAAAATGTACTCCTCAGCTGCATAATGGAAGTTTAGTCTTTTAAATACATCTATATTAATATATATATATATATATTTATATATATATATATATATATATATATATATATATATATATATATATATATATATATATATATATATATATATATATATATATATATATATATATATATATATATAGATATATATATATATATATATATATATATATATATATATATATATATATATATATATATATATATATATATACATAAAGATCGCAGTAAACTTCCGGTCGAACGGACAGTCATGTTGAAGTTTCTACGAACATTACGTTCGTGGCCATTTCAACATAACTGTCCATTCGAACGGAATTGTAATGCGATCTTTTAACCCAAAGAGGATTAAACATATTACGAGCAGGGGAGCAAACCTCTACCACCTTCTAGCAATGGCACCCGCAGGCCAGTATGGTTTAGGTCTATTTCTGCATTTTTTCTGCAACTGGCACATCATCTGCTAGAGATGAATTTTTTTTTTTTAATGAGGATAATTTATATCCTACATAGAGGGGACAAAACAAGACAAACAATTACTGTTATTATGAGTTCGTATGATACTTATTTCTTTAAAATATTGAATGATATATAATTAAAATTTGATTTTTTGGGGTGGGAATTAAACCTGATGGGCTGAAAAGCCCAGTGACACCTTTTGCTTTTTCCCTGAGGATTAAGCATGGTCACTTACCTACCTTTCTTATCACAGCCTTCCATCGTTTCTCGAACACACCTCGGGGTAGGCATGTCTACTCCAGCCCTATCTTGCTCTTCAGATGACATCTGAAGGATGTCAGCAAACCAGGGCCGGAGATGAAGGATCCTGTCACGAGTCCTTGCAATCTGGTCTTCCACACACACTCTTTCAACACTGCCACTGAACAGAGAAAATATGCCTCACCTTCCTTTGAGAGTCCGGTTGGCAGCACAACCTGTATTACAGACTCAGCTGATAGCTGTACTCTGCCTAGGTGTGACAACACGTGTTGAACATAAATTATCAATCCTATGGATTTATTCTACATGATTTTTTGGTATAATACTCGCTCCTGCAGCCTTCAATTGATTGCATTTTAAAAACGTGCATTTTTCAAAACTTAAAACATTCCATCTTCTAAGGTATCTTCCTTCGTCTCAGTAATATTTGTTTGTCTCTTGTGAGCCATAACTCAGCATAATGTAATTCTACGTCCGTGCATTCCTGTAAGAAAGACGATAGTGCTGCTGCTGCTGCTGATGACGATGATGATGATGATGATGATGAAGATGATAATGATTATGATAGTGATGATGAAGATGATGATGATGAGGATGACGACGACGAAGATGATAGTGATGATGATGATCATGACGATGATGATGAAGCTGTTGTTTTCAATATTCTTTTTTGGTAAACAGCCACAGTTGTTTGAAACAATAAGCATAATAATCCTCAACCCTCTCAATACGCTTATCTTTGTTACTCTCAGTTCATCCCCGCTTTCTTTGTATCACCTACATCCTCTTTTTTCAGAACTATCGATTTGTTCAAAATGATGTCTGGCAATCTCTCTAGATGGTAGAGCATGATTGGTCTACATTTCCTTGCCCTCATAGTTCAAAATCTATGAGTTACTCTCTTGAGTGCTACATTTATTTTTCTTCACAATTTTATTTTTACCAGCCACAAACGCGAAATTTTTATCGTACACAACTGCATTCTTTGTAGAAGGCTATTCATAATTCGCAAAGAACACAACCTTAAAAGTAGTATCAACAAGGTCTGCCAATCTAGAATGGAAGAAGGCAGATGCTTGTTATATTCAGAGGGTAAAATGCGTAGCGTGATATTTGGTTTGTAAAACAAGTTTTGCTTCCAGGAGAAATGTCAAATACTGTTCTTCATGTAAATATCCAAACTGCCGCTGAAAATTTAAGGAAGCTGAAAAAGAATTGACGATAAATAGTAGGAAAGTGAATGATTTACGTTGAAAAAACTGTGAGGATTTGTGAGATAAAGACCACGGGCTATGGTTCACGGACGGAAATAAGGATAGAGAAAATTAATGGGTAATCGTAACCGTTGAAGAAAAGGCTTGATAAAGGAGTGACAATTTATAATAATATCACAAACATTAATTAGAAAAGGAATGCCAAAGGTATAAATCAGTTGTTAAGTGAATGTATTGAAATATATCAAAACGCATATAAGCGTAGGTGTGACTATATCAGGAATAAAAACTATATCGTTAATAAAAACTGAGGCTCCGCTGGTGGATTATAATCAGATGATCTTATGGGCTATCTCACAAAGCAAAAAATGCAATATCAATGGAAGGATAACCAATAGTATCGAAGAAGATTGACTGAAATAGGTCAACAGTATAAAAGAAATAGGCTAATATTGACATAGCAATTCCATTAGATAATGGAGTGGATACCAAAGAAATTGAAGAAAACAGACAACCATCAAGACCTCACATGAGAGATGACGCGATTCAGGAAGATCAAGGTTAATTTTTTTCTGGGGCACGTGGCACAAAACACTAACTGTTAACGACGAGGCTGAAGACTATTGTAATTGAAACATGCACTGTAGATTTGCAGAAAAACGAATGTCCTCAATTCTGGGAGAACCATATGAAAGATTCTTGAGATTTGAGAAGATATAATAAAACCTGAAGATCATATCTATGATATCTAAGCTCGAACGTAGGAATTTTAATATTAATAATCCTATCAAGATGATTATCATTTACACCAATGAGAATGTATAGGAATATTAGTGTGCACCAAATCTGAGTTGTAACTTTCTCTGGAGACGATGGAAAAACATAAATCTTGTGCACAATTCACTCAAAATAATTCAATCTGAGATTGTACAGCGAGATAATATGTAGTGTGCTAATGTCTCATATGTTAGAGACTGTTGAATGTGGTAAATATGGACGACAGAATTCGCTTTCTTACGTAAAGAAATGAATGCAAATGATGTTTCTATAAATATTACGAAAGGTATTTTCGGATGTATTCGAATATACATGCACTTCCTCACTCTCTCTACTCTCTCTCTCCATCTCCCGCTCACTCGCTCTACTCTCTCGCTCTCTGTTTCTCCCTCCTCACTTTCTCTCTCACACGCACCCATAGAAATATTTAAATGATAAGAAGAGGAATGAGTATGTACAGAGTGAAAAAGAGATGCAAACATGAAACAAATAACTTATTATGTTAAGCAGGGTGAATTATTTCAACAATTATGCAGATATCCAAGCAAAAAAATAGTTAGAATATAAATTAGCAATCATTATATTAAAGCCTATTAAAATTGTTGTTAAATTTACTTATTTGTTGCAAGTAATATTATATCATATATTTAAAATTAATAAATATATTTAAAAAATGAAGGGAAAAATATAAATATGCAATAGAAATCTATTTCGGGAAGTTAGAATAATAATAAATTCAAGGAGAGAAAATAGTTAAATAAACCATAAATCTTTAATATACATGAATATATTTAAGACTAATGGAAATAGTTCAGTACGAAATTTAATTCTGGTATAAGATTATCATTGACGTCATAAGAATTTATAATCATCCGAGAGAGCGCTAAATAATTCTTTCTTATGACAGTGGAAATTGAAGAACCCAAACTTATGAATATAAAATCATATAAATAATCGACTGAAACACTCCTCTGGATAGAGGACTCTCCGTGAGACACACATCCATGTGTCTTGTCAACATGTCTATCGATGCAGCAAAGAAATCGATCGAATATTTGTATCAGTTTTAGAAGCGTATACCTACCAGCTTGTAAGTATTTATGGCATCAGCAAAGTCCATGACTAGGTGGATAGAGGCACCATGGCTGTCATACATACAGGAGTTGTCCAACTATAACTTGAATTCTTAGGTTATGACAAGTTTGGAGTCGAACAAAATACATTTAGTCTAACATGGAATAGCTTTACTACCTAGATTTTTTTTAATGTAGATGTAATCCGAGAGTAAAACAAAAGAATACAGTAGTCGAATTGGTGCAAATGATGAGGCATGCATAAAAAGTAACACAGAATCATGAGTTGGACATCATATGTATTTATATATATAATGTATATATATATATATATATATATATATATATGTGTGTGTGTATATATATATATATATATATATATATATATATATATATATATATATATATATATATATATATATACATATATGCATAAACACACATACATACACTTATATGTAGAAGAAGGATTAACAATTTTTTATATTTAACTTTCTACGCGAGTTTCACTATTGTATAGTTTCTTAGAACTTTGTGATAGAAGTTCCAAATGCATGGACATGCTCAAGCACAGCAGACACTCAAAGATATATGCAGGTTTGGCATGCGACAATCTATGCATGTGTTTGTGCGTGTGTATGTGTGTGTGTGCGGCTATGAATGCGCGCGCGCGTGTGTACGTCTATTTATATCTAAAGTCATAAGCCTGCACTTTCGTTTCTTTTAGATATGCTGCACAAAACATCCTTAAATTGCAGATTGTATATTGTAGATTGTATATGGGGCTTTATTTTACTGGAAAGTAATACATTTGTATTGCAATATTTTTTCATTGAAAACCTTTTCATTGTTCTCGTTCTGTTAACGGCTAGACGTTCAGGCGAGTATACTGGCATTGATGAGGCAACATTTGAAATATTGTCTAGGTAAATGCAGCTGATGAAGACTGATCAGATTTACCTTGACAAACGTATTTGAAAAGTCAGAAACTGGTCCTACATTATCCGATTCCATTTATCGAATGTTCTTTCTAGAGGTAAGGCACATTATTAATGTTTGTTGCACTCACACATTTGCCATTATATATGTAGCGAAGGTTTACAATAGCGTCGTATTTGTATCGACTGCTATTTCCAGTAAATATTGGTGACTTGTTGTTCCACTCAGCTGTATTTATATTTATACTTCTACCCTTATGAGTCTTTATTTTACTGGAAAGTAATACATGTGTATTGCAATATTTCTTCTTGAATATAGAACTACATGTTAGAGATGAGGAATTATGTACGTTATTTATAATTGACGGATATTTATCCTTATCTTGTTTGTTGTTAGCACGTTTCGAATGATATACCCTCCAGCCTTGATCAGGTGTCTTGGGCAAATTTCGAACCTGGGTTCTCATGTCTAAGGTATTTTTCGATGTTGTTGTCATCATCATCATCATCATTATTATTATTATTATTATTATTATTATTATTATTATTATTATTCAGGTCACTTCCTGGAATGGAACTCGGAATGTTGGGGTTAGTAGTTCGCGCTCTTAACCACTTATTATTTTTTTAAACAAAATTTACTAGCCTTATATTCTGATACATGTTATTTATCCACACGCACAGACGAGTATGCACGCATACGGATACGCCTACGCACTCGGGCGCACGCACCTAAAAAAGCACGCACACATATAAACGTATATATTACATATGTAATATGTATCTACGCACTATCATGTAAAGTGTATGCGTGTATAAATACATGTGTGTACATATGTATACATGCTATATATGTATGGGGAGCTGTTTGATTAGCTGTAGATGCCAATGAATTTAACTATGCATATGTTCATATATAATGTATACAAAGCTTTAGAACTGTCTAGAGATATTGTCGCAAAACCTCTTCTACAGACTGCATATGGTGTGATTATTATAACAGTTTTGAACGTTGCATTAAACAATGTTACATATAACGTAATTGTTTCTACATTCATTCTGCTGAAGTGATGACGACAATCTTATAATCATTCGCTTGCTGTGATCATGATATGCACACTATATCGTCTGCGTGCCAATAAATCTTTTTTGAAATAAAGCAGCATATATATACATATATATACATACATATATATACATACACACACACACAAACATATATATATATATATATATATATATATATATATATATATATATATATATATATATATATATATATATATATATGTATATATATATATATATATATATATATATATTATATGGTCAAAGATACGCCCACAATATATCTCCATATTATACATTTATGCACAAACACATCTTCACCACTACAATTTTTACATTGTTCTTTCTGGCAATGTGTTTCCGTGTCAGTATACGTTATACTTCCATTTTTCATAAAATGTGCATGGCTATAATTATTCCACATACATCAATTAATTATACATCAGTATTGATATGCCGGGTGGTGGGCATAATGTTAGGCGCATGCTGTAATACAGATGTTAAAAATGATTAAATTCGAGATGATAATGATTTACGTTTTTCTTCGTGTATATGTGTTCTTAAATTTCTAACACGCACGTACATTCACATAGACGCATATAACCACATGCATATAAAAAAATCTCGTAAACATACACATGTGTATATGCAACACATATGTTTTCAACCACATACCATATGTATCACTTACTCGTGATACATATAAAAAATAGAGGCATATTTTTAAAAATAAGAATAATTAAATAAATAGACAGATAAATAAATAAATATATAAATAGATAACTAAATATATTTGTCACATACCTGTTATAAATATAAGAAACAGAGATAGATAAAATATAAATAATAAATAAATAAATCCTTCTAATGTGCATGGATACAAACAACATACGAAGCGAACCCATGCACACACACGAAAAAGTTCACGGACGGCCACAACAATATCAATAACACGAATAAGAACGATACCAGTAGCTGCAGTGAAATTTATTGCAATAATAACAACAACTACCACGATGGGAAAACCGTGGGCAAACACACAAACAGAGAGAGATACAGGAACTGTACCAAACGTTCGTGTCTCAGGACAGCAGTACCACAATGGGGAGAGATGGTGGAGGTGAGGGGAAAACCATACTGTTCGTAAGAACAGTGACATACATGGAAGCACTCACACACACATACACACATGCACACACACACACTCACACACACACACATACACACACACACACACACACACACACACTCAAACGCGGACTCAAACTCATGCGCGCATAACGATACACACCTTAGAAAAACAAAATGGAGTAGTTGGAGCAAGTGCACAGACGAAAGCGAAAAATGTCGCTAAAGCGGCAACAGATGTGTGGCGAAAGATTTTCGGACAATGGAAATGTGTGTTTTAAAATGTTATTCGAAGACTTTTACACACAAGAAAAAACCACTTCCAAAGAAGGTTAGTTACATCCTGATAAAATATTTTATAACTATCTTTTTTGAAAAAAAAAAAAAAAATCATGCTTATAGTTAGTGTATTAAGCAGTTTTTCATAAGCACTTTCGTATATATATATATATATATATATATATATATATATTTATATATATATATATATATAGATATAGGGTAGGGAATCGTCAATTAGTAATAAAATTAATAATTAACAATTTTGCCAAGTAGTTCAGTATGAAAAAACCTTTATCGGTAAAACCATTTATAATCATAAATATACAGGGATTAGCATGAGTTGCTTCTCCAACATACTGAAAATTTAGAAATAGCAGTCAAAGAACTACTGATTCGAAACTACAATTTTTTTTCTCTAACGGATGGCGATATTTATGGCACACACAGAACAAATACAGAAGAGAAAAGCAAAAACAAACCTGCCTTTAGTTAATTGAGTACGACGTTTCACGGTTAAGAGTATGAAGGTACTCTATTCCGATCTTCAGCCCAATATTCGAATGTCTATATAACTCATGGGAATTTTGACCATGGTCAAAATTCCCATGAGTTATATAGACATTCGAATATTGGGCTGAAGATCGGAATAGAGTACCTTCATACTCTTAACCGTGAAACGTCGTACTCAATTAACTAAAGGCAGGTTTGTCTTTGCTTTTCTCTTCTGATTTTGTTCTGTGTGTGCCATAAATATCGCCATCCGTTAGAGAAAAAAATTGTAGTTTGGAATCAGCAGTTCTTTGACTGCTATTTCTAAATTTTCAGTATGTTGGAGAAGCAACTCATGCTAATCCCTGTATATTTATGATTATATATATATATATATATATATATATATATATATATATATATATATATATATATATATATATATATATATATATATATATATATATATATATATATATATATATATATATATATATATATATATATATATATATATATATATATATATATATATATATATATATATATATATATATATATATGCATATATACATACACACACACATATATACATACATATAAAGTCCTAAATAACAGTTTGATGAAAATTTATTTAGCAATACGAACATTCTAATTCCGCAAGTTGGATCGTAACTTCCAAACACAATCTGTAGTATTCTGTTTAATAATATTACTTATATGCCTTCATTAATGTAAAATGCAAAGAATTCCTAAAAATGATATATACTTTCTGTTCTTTATACCAGTAATATCAACTAGTTACTTCTTAATTATATTACTAAATTTCTCTCCCATTTATTAGAAAATTCACCTAATTCATATCAACTTTATTAACACTGCCTTCCACAAGGTTTAACATTTTGACTTTGCGGTCTTATAAAGTTACGTCGAGAATTGATATATATAGCAGAAAACAAAAACTTTTAGTCATGTATCGAGCATTGAAACACAATTTTTTTAAAAAAGTATCGGAGGTGTGATGAATAACTAACGCGCGCACAACGATAAAGTAAAATTTAATTTAATAAACATACTCTCAGAAAAATTGATATTTCAAGAAAATTACATCAAGAGTTATTTCCCCTCCTTATCGTTTATGCATATTTTGCAAAGGAAAACAAGACATTTTGATTTACTCGGCCGCCAGTTTTAAAGACAATTAAACTAAAATTTTATGAATTCCATCCACTCATCCAGTGGATATTTCAACCAGTTTGGGGATAATTTGTCCAACCATTTGCAAGGAATTTTGCAAACGCACAGACAAACAGACGAAAACGAGAGACTACGATAACCCTGCTTCACTTACGTACGCAGAGTAAATAATGATATCAATCTCGACGATTAGCTATGGCTTATTTACATTTACACAATTCCTCCCATCATTGTTTCCGTACACAACATGTTTGGAGGACTCGATGTCTGCTATTGTGGTTGACATTACTCTACATAATGATTACAGATCATTTTTTCCTTCAATCATAACTTAGTGTGGAAATAGGCGTCATAATATATCAACGCATCAGCTCCTAGACAATAAATTGAAAGTTATATATAATTCATCATATCACATTTTGCAATATTTGAAGTGACAATATACAACGTAATATAGTCAACACCAAGTTTCCAGGTACACCTTAGATTAAAAATATATAAACACGAGGCAATCAATTATATGCCTCCCGTTTATACATCGTAAATTTTTCAAATGTACTGCGCAGGCGCAGCTCCTCACCGGCAATAAAAAAATGCCAACTATAAAATTCGAAAATTATCCAAAATCTTACGATACTTAATCATATCGAAGGGAAATGGAAAATAATAAAAAGTTTCGTTTCCAGTGGTCTAGCGTATAAAGATTTAGTCCAAAGACTAATGAATTACTCGTAAGATACAGTGTATATTTAAACACATACGTGGAATCCACTCATTTGGGTTGCTTACGCTAGAAAGAACAGCTAGGTTCTATAACCACAAAAAATAGGGATGAAATTCCGAAAGGAACAATATGAAAAAATAAAAACTATTAGCATTTATTTTCCTGGACCAATTGGGTCCGGAAAATAGATGCTAGATATATATATATATATGCCGTAGCATGTAAGCAGACCAAACTTTTTTATCATGTACAAAGTTTTAAAAATATATATAACAAAATTCCAACCCGAGTCGTCAGATTTAAATGTTTAAATCATAGTAATCCGAAACCTTGTTCAAGTGAGAAGCCGAGTTATGGACGAATCTGCAGCCGGATTGCTTGTAACAGATCATTTCAGATCCTTCTGGAATGTTCCTGTACGAATTTTATAAATAGAAATTGTGAGCGCCAACTTTGCCGAGTGTCATAGGCGTCCGGGCAGAGTGTCGTTTCCACTCTCGCCACCCAATTTGTGAAAAGACTGAGAGATTCATTTTCACATGTGTGATTTCTTCTTGAGTGTGAGCCAACCCACAGTTCAGTTACTTACACTCTCTTGCCATTTGTAATAATAGCTTTTGCGGCTCCTATGAAACATTGACGTCGTTATAGTTGGTCGTTATCGATCCAATGTGTATATTTTCTCCTATCTTGGCAAGCTTAAATACAGATCTTTTGTAATCAACTATTTGTAAATGGTACAGAATTATTCTTTCCATTTTTCTAACCTGTTTCAATTTTCTAGTTCAGGACCAACCTGAAAAATCTTTTTAATTTTTCAAGAGTTTTGCGCATTCATTATACGCAGCCTGGTTCCAACTCATCTCTTGCTTCACATCTTTTCTCTATCAGCCGCAATAACTGGTAACTCAATAACAACATTTTGTGATAAATATAATCCAAGAATGTAGGATCTCTGTGAATGATTGTGGGGCTGTCATCAGAATAAACTTGAAGACATGCATCACATGTTAATATCTGACTGAGGGGTATCGCCATTGTCAAAGACACCACCACATAACTTCAAATCACTAGTACTACAAAATACTAAAATAAAAGTATATACCCAATGAAATGAGAAAAAATACATAAAAATACAGGTACAGAGAAATAGTTCCTACAATAAATCCCTACTTTCCACAAAACATATACGCGGTATTTTCAGCAAACATAAACTGTAGTAAAATATACGCAAGGGACCACTTATTCAAACATTGCCGCGCACACAGCTGTTTTCTCCAAGAGTACAGAAATCCAGTATGCGATACAGTAACACTTATATTTTAGATTGCACACTACAACCTGTTTCATTTGCTGTATGTCCACTTATGCAGCGTTATGCTCCGGCTACCTGTAAATATATGTAAATGGAATACAAATTTTAATTTGACCAGTTGTCAACTAATCTTGTACCACGGGATCTGGCATCTTAATTTTCATCAAATTCAAGAAGACGTGCATATGTTTTGTATATTTACTGCAGAATAATGGTTTGACATATTTTGCTTGGAGTATTCCTATTTTCTTGGATATTGTGCTGAAACAGGAATCTCTTCATTATTTCTTGTAATAGATTGCTCATTATATTGCAGTAGAAGATGAAAAAAAAAGCATTTTCCCTAAATTGTGTTTTCTGTTATGTGCTCGAAAACTACCTCAGGTCTTATTAATTTAAGCACTGAAGAATTCGAAGATATAATGTCATTTGCAACGAAATCATATGAGAGCAAACAGACCAAAATCATTACCCTACAAATCCATTTAAGAAGAAAATACAGGCAATTAAGATTACATTTGAGTAGCACTCTTAAGGTTGCAATGTCTATGGAGTGGATAAGTTGATTACATTGACTCCAATACTCAATTGGTAGCAATTGTATCCACACCGAGAGGATGAAAAGCAAAGTCAATCTCGGTGACATGAAATCAGAACATAAAAATGGACGAAATGCCGCTAAGCAATTTTCCTGGCGCAGTAACGATTCAGCTTAGTAGTCTTAAGGATATTAAAAAAAAAATTTAAAAAAACTATCAGACAATCTCAGTAACATCAATTTTTCAGGTTCCATATCCGGCATAACACAACAGATTCATTGAAATGAGGATTGGAACGATATTCAGATATACATATTCTGTCAACAGAAGAACGAACAGTATGAAAATGTGTTGGTAATCTTATTTTCTATTGCAGTGAACGAGGTAGATAAGTGCAATATAAATAGACTTAGGTATTCATCAGCATTACATGAATATTTCGGCAAAACTCAGATCGCAATTTCCAAGTGGATACAGAATTTGTTGATAATTTGCCAAACGTAATCATCAGTAAATTAAAGGAACGAGATTGTAATGTCATGTTTTATGTGTACAATTTTCCCTGTGTATTATAGTTAGCAGGTAAAAGCTCTCTGGAAACATCACATAAAACATGTCCAGTATAAATAGTGCAATGCACATCAGTGTGATTACACGTTGACTCTTTCAATTTCTCACACATAATTTCTTAAAATTGGCAGTCATTTGCATAAATAAGAACGCATATGAAATTATTATTATATTATCATCAATATCTGTGCAAAACTACTGGTTCACGCAGAACCGGAAGGAAAATATGGGAATAAATATATTTTTGCTTCTCTCAGTTCCGATCACAAATTATTTTGGAGTCGAATTTCCCTTTTCTTACACCGTTATTGATTATATGATTAGCATTAATGCAATTGTATATTCTCTCAGCTTTCAATAAATTGGCCGTATGCCTAAGGAAGAATTCAATATGTAAATAAGAATCAATATGTATAACTACACCGTTGGAACGATCGCTTCACTACACATACTTGCATACACAATTACATGCTCAAACATCCATATATATACGAAATCATATACATGGTCATAATATACTCCTTCTACAATTTAAAATTTAAATACTTTTAATGTTTATACATAGAATACAGCAGGAAAATCGAAAGGCATCTAATGAGAGCGAGTAAAGTGTTTGGACAACTAAACCGATTTTCGTAGCAGAATATCCGCTAGAGATAAAGAGGACACGATAAAAACTGATACATGCCTGGAGAAACATGTCTGTAGGAGAATAATTCCATTCGCACAGCATCCTACCTATTTCGAACGTGAAGCTTGATCCCCATGCAGATACATACGACCTTATTCTTTGGGGGTACATGTTGAGATGTGTTAATCTTGTATTATCTGTGCATAGATTATCTTAAAAATTTCTCGTCAAAAGCATTAATGACATGAGTTCCATGCGCAGGACTATTTATAACGAGATTGCCCGCGATTAATGGAATTTTCTTTCCATCCACCAACACTATTCTATGCAAAGAGTTTAATCTTTCAGGTGTCCCTTTGTTGGCGTCTCTTTCTCTACTCCACAGCTTACAGGATTTGACCCTTATTGTCAAGAACACTAGGTTACAGATTTGGCCGATTAAACATCGTATTAACTCTACTGCATTAACATGCTGCTGGTTTACCATTAATACTTCAGCATTGCATATGTCAACAGTTATGATATACGGTGGATTACCACAATAGCGTCATGATATTTTCTATACCAAAACAAAAACTATTATACGAAAACTATTATACACTCGACATTACTGAAAGTCAAAGCCTCTCCGCCGTTGATGATCAGTTAACGATGGAATCACATCATAGAGAATACAGTATAAACAGAAGAAATTGTAACATTGCTTGTTCCATTTTTCATAGAATGTTTATATATATATATATATATATATATATATATATATATATAAGCACGCGTGTGTGTGTGTGTACGAGTGCACAGGTAAATATATATATATATATATATATATATATATATATATATATATATATATATATATATATATATATATATATATATATATATATATATATATATATATATATATATATATATATATATATATATATATATATATATATATATATATATATATATATAATCATAAATATATAGGGATTGACAGTAACCTGCTTCTCCAACATACTGAGAATTCAGAAATAGTCCCGCTTAGGAAAGAGACTCGTACGAATTCCTGCGGTTTAACCATCCACCTTAGAGTTATTATTAAAATATAGATATGCAGGGCAGGGAATCATCAATTAGTAATAAAATTAATAATTAACAATTCTGCTGGGTAGCTCAGTATGAAAAAAACCTTCCTCGGTAAAAAAATTATAATCATAAATATATAGGGATTGACAGTAACCTGCTTCTCCAACATACTGAGAATTAAGAAATAGCAGTCAAAGAACTACTGATTTCAAAACTACAAATTATTACTCTAGATTGATAGCGATATTTTTGATACACACAGAACAAAAAACAGTAGAGAAGAGTAAAAAAAACACTTGCCTTTAGTTAATTTAGTACAATTGTTTCACAGTTAAGAGTACATAATACTCTATTCTGATCTTCAGCTAAATATTCTAATAAATTTGTTAATGTCTAAATAACTCACGTTAATTTTGACCATGTGAACATCAATACCACGTGAGGAAGACGTTAAGAAATTTATCGGCCAGTAAGTTCAAAATCCCTCGCCCTAATGAATTTCAATTCGGTGTGTATCAGAAATAGCCCCGCTTAGGAAAGAGACTCGTACGAATTCCTGCGGTTTAACCATCCACCTTAGAGTTATTATTAAAATATAGATATGCAGGGCAGGGAATCATCAATTAGTAATAAAATTAATAATTAACAATTCTGCCGGGTAGCTCAGTATGAAAAAAACCTTCTTCGGTAAAAAATGTATAATCATAAATATATAGGGATTGACAGTAACCTGCTTCTCCAACATACTGAGAATTCAGAAATAGCAGTCAAAGAACTACTGATTTCAAAACTACAAATTATTACTCTAGATTGATAGCGATATTTTTGATACACAGAGAACAAAAAAACAGTAGAAAAGAGTAAAAAAACACTTGCCTTTAGTTAATTTAGTACAATTGTTTCACAGTTAAGAGTACATAATACTCTATTCTGATCTTCAGCTAAATATTCTAATAAATTTGTTAATGTCTAAATAACTCACGTTAATTTTGACCATGTGAACATCAATACCACGCGAGGAAGACGTTAAGAAATTTATCGGCCAGTAAGTTCAAAATGCCTCGCCCTAATGAATTTCAATTCAGTGTGTATCAGAAATAGTCCCGCTTAGGAAAGAGACTCGTACGAATTCCTGCGGTTTAACCATCCACCTTAGAGTTATTATTAAGATATAGATATGCAGGGCAGGGAATCATCAATTAGTAATAAAATTAATAATTAACAATTCTGCCGGGTAGCTCAGTATGAAAAAAACCTTCTTCGGTAAAAAATTTATAATCATAAATATATAGGGATTGACAGTAACCTGCTTCTCCAACATACTGAGAATTCAGAAATAGCAGTCAAAGAACTACTGATTTCAAAACTACACATTATTACTCTAGATTGATAGCGATATTTTTGATACACACAGAACAAAAAACAGTAGAGAAGAGTAAAAAAACACATGCCTTTAGTTAATTTAGTACAATTGTTTCACAGTTAAGAGTACATAATACTCTATTCTGATCTTCAGCTAAATATTCTAATAAATTTGTTAATGTCTAAATAACTCACGTTAATTTTGACCATGTGAACATCAATACCACGTGAGGAAGACGTTAAGAAATGTATCGGCCAGTAAGTTCAAAATCCCTCGCCCTAATGAATTTCAATTGAGTGTGTATCAGAAATAGTCCCGCTTAGGAAAGAGACTCGTACGAATTCCTGCGGTTTAACCATCCACCTTAGAGTTATTATTAAAATATAGATATGCAGGGCAGGGAATCATCAATTAGTAATAAAATTAATAATTAACAATTCTGCCGGGTAGCTCAGTATGAAAAAAACCTTCTTCGGTAAAAAAATTATAATCATAAATATATAGGGATTGACAGTAACCTGCTTCTCCAAAATACTGAGAATTCAGAAATAGCAGTCAAAGAACTACGGATTTCAAAACTACAAATTATTACTCTAGATTGATAGCGATATTTTTGATACACACAGAACAAAAAACAGTAGAGAAGAGTAAAAAAACACTTGCCTTTAGTTAATTTAGTACAATTGTTTCACAGTTAAGAGTACATAATACTCTATTCTGATCTTCAGCTAAATATTCTAATAAATTTGTTAATGTCTAAATAACTCACGTTAATTTTGACCATGTGAACATCAATACCACGCGAGGAAGACGTTAAGAAATTTATCGGCCAGTAAGTTCAAAATCCCTCGCCCTAATGAATTTCAATTCAGTGTGTATCAGAAATAGTCCCGCTTAGGAAAGAGACTCGTACGAATTCCTGCGGTTTAACCATCCACCTTAGAGTTATTATTAAAATATAGATATGCAGGGCAGGGAATCATCAATTAGTAATAAAATTAATAATTAACAATTCTGCCGGGTAGCTCAGTATGAAAAAAACCTTCTTCGGTAAAAAATTTATAATCATAAATATATAGGGATTGACAGTAACCTGCTTCTCCAACATACTGAGAATTCAGAAATAGCAGTCAAAGAACTACTGATTTCAAAACTACAAATTATTACTCTAGATTGATAGCGATATTTTTGATACACACAGAACAAAAAACAGTAGAAAAGAGTAAAAAAACACTTGCCTTTAGTTAATTTAGTACAATTGTTTCACAGTTAAGAGTACATAATACTCTATTCTGATCTTCAGCTAAATATTCTAATAAATTTGTTAATGTCTAAATAACTCACGTTAATTTTGACCATGTGAACATCAATACCACGCGAGGAAGACGTTAAGAAATTTATCGGCCAGTAAGTTCAAAATCCCTCGCCCTAATGAATTTCAATTCAGTGTGTATCAGAAATAGGAAAGAGACTCGTACGAATTCCTGCGGTTTAACCATCCACCTTAGAGTTATTATTAAAATATAGATATGCAGGGCAGGGAATCATCAATTAGTAATAAAATTAATAATTAACAATTCTGCCGGGTAGCTCAGTATGAAAAAACCTTCTTCGGTAAAAAATTTATAATCATAAATATATAGGGATTGACAGTAACCTGCTTCTCCAACATACTGAGAATTCAGAAATAGCAGTCAAAGAACTACTGATTTCAAAACTACAAATTATTACTCTAGATTGATAGCGATATTTTTGATACACACAGAACAAAAAACAGTAGAGAAGAGTAAAAAAACACTTGCCTTTAGTTAATTTAGTACAATTGTTTCACAGTAAAGAGTACATAATACTCTATTCTGATCTTCAGCTAAATATTCTAATAAATTTGTTAATGTCTAAATAAATCACGTTAATTTTGACCATGTGAACATCAATACCACGTGAGGAAGACGTTAACAAATTTATCGGCCAGTAAGTTCAAAATTCCTCGCCCTAATGAATTTCAATTCAGTGTGTATCAGAAATAGTCCCGCTTAGGAAAGAGACTCGTACGAATTCCTGCGGTTTAACCATCCACCTTAGAGTTATTATTAAAATATAGATATGCAGGGCAGGGAATCATCAATTAGTAATAACATTAATAATTAACAATTCTGCCGGGTAGCTCAGTATGAAAAAAACCTTCTTCGGTAAAAAATTTATAATCATAAATATATAGGGATTGACAGTAACCTGCTTCTCCAACATACTGAGAATTCAGAAATAGCAGTCAAAGAACTACTGATTTCAAAACTACAAATTATTACTCTAGATTGATAGCGATATTTTTGATACACACAGAACAAAAAACAGTAGAGAAGAGTAAAAAACACTTGCCTTTAGTTAATTTAGTACAATTGTTTCACAGTTAAGAGTACATAATACTCTATTCTGATCTTCAGCGAAATATTCTAATAAATTTGTTAATGTCAAAATAACTCACGTTAATTTTGACCATGTGAACATCAATACCACGTGAGGAAGACGTTAAGAAATTTATCGGCCAGTAAGTTCAAAATCCCTCGCTCTAATGAATTTCAATTCAGTGTGTATCAGAAATAGTCCCGCTTAGGAAAGAGACTCGTACGAATTCCTGCGGTTTAACCATCCACCTTAGAGTTATTATTAAAATATAGATATGCAGGGCAGGGAATCATCAATTAGTAATAAAATTAATAATTAACAATTCTGCCGGGTAGCTCAGTATGAAAAAAACCTTCTTCGGTAAAAAATTTATAATCATAAATATATAGGGATTGACAGTAACCTGCTTCTCCAACATACTGAGAATTCAGAAATAGCAGTCAAAGAACTACTGATTTCAAAACTACAAATTATTACTCTAGATTGATAGCGATATTTTTGATACACACAGAACAAAAAACAGTAGAGAAGAGTAAAAAAACACTTGCCTTTAGTTAATTTAGTACAATTGTTTCACAGTTAAGAGTACATAATACTCTATTCTGATCTTCAGCTAAATATTCTAATAAATTTGTTAATGTCTAAATAACTCACGTTAATTTTGACCATGTGAACATCAATACCACGTGAGGAAAACGTTAAGAAATGTATCGGCCAGTAAGTTCAAAATCCCTCGCCCTAATGAATTTCAATTCAGTGTGTATCAGAAATAGTCCCGCTTAGGAAAGAGACTCGTACGAATTCCTGCGGTTTAACCATCCACCTTAGAGTTATTATTAAAATATAGATATGCAGGGCAGGGAATCATCAATTAGTAATAAAATTAATAATTAACAATTCTGCCGGGTAGCTCAGTATGAAAAAAACCTTCTTCGGTAAAAAAATTATAATCATAAATATATAGGGATTGACAGTAACCTGCTTCTCCAAAATACTGAGAATTCAGAAATAGCAGTCAAAGAACTACGGATTTCAAAACTACAAATTATTACTCTAGATTGATAGCGATATTTTTGATACACACAGAACAAAAAACAGTAGAGAAGAGTAAAAAAACACTTGCCTTTAGTTAATTTAGTACAATTGTTTCACAGTTAAGAGTACATAATACTCTATTCTGATCTTCAGCTAAATATTCTAATAAATTTGTTAATGTCTAAATTACTCACGTTAATTTTGACCATGTGAACATCAATACCACGCGAGGAAGACGTTAAGAAATTTATCGGCCAGTAAGTTCAAAATCCCTCGCCCTAATGAATTTCAATTCAGTGTGTATCAGAAATAGTCCCGCTTAGGAAAGAGACTCGTACGAATTCCTGCGGTTTAACCATCCACCTTAGAGTTATTATTAAAATATAGATATGCAGGGCAGGGAATCATCAATTAGTAATAAAATTAATAATTAACAATTCTGCCGGGTAGCTCAGTATGAAAAAGACCTTCTTCGGTAAAAAATTTATAATCATAAATATATAGGGATTGACAGTAACCTGCTTCTCCAACATACTGAGAATTCAGAAATAGCAGTCAAAGAACTACTGATTTCAAAACTACAAATTATTACTCTAGATTGATAGCGATATTTTTGATACACACAGAACAAAAAACAGTAGAAAAGAGTAAAAAAACACATGCCTTTAGTTAATTTAGTACAATTGTTTCACAGTTAAGAGTACATAATACTCTATTCTGATCTTCAGCTAAATATTCTAATAAATTTGTTAATGTCTAAATAACTCACGTTAATTTTGACCATGTGAACATCAATACCACGCGAGGAAGACGTTAAGAAATTTATCGGCCAGTAAGTTCAAAATCCCTCGCCCTAATGAATTTCAATTCAGTGTGTATCAGAAATAGTCCCGCTTAGGAAAGAGACTCGTACGAATTCCTGCGGTTTAACCATCCGCCTTAGAGTTATTATTAAAATATAGATATGCAGGGCAGGGAATCATCAATTAGTAATAAAATTAATAATTAACAATTCTGCCGGGTAGCTCAGTATGAAAAAAACCTTCTTCGGTAAAAAAATTATAATCATAAATATATAGGGATTGACAGTAACCTGCTTCTCCAAAATACTGAGAATTCAGAAATAGCAGTCAAAGAACTACGGATTTCAAAACTACAAATTATTACTCTAGATTGATAGCGATATTTTTGATACACACAGAACAAAAAACAGTAGAGAAGAGTAAAAAAACACTTGCCTTTAGTTAATTTAGTACAATTGTTTCACAGTTAAGAGTACATAATACTCTATTCTGATCTTCAGCTAAATATTCTAATAAATTTGTTAATGTCTAAATAACTCACGTTAATTTTGACCATGTGAACATCAATACCACGCGAGGAAGACGTTAAGAAATTTATCGGCCAGTAAGTTCAAAATCCCTCGCCCTAATGAATTTCAATTCAGTGTGTATCAGAAATAGTCCCGCTTAGGAAAGAGACTCGTACGAATTCCTGCGGTTTAACCATCCACCTTAGAGTTATTATTAAAATATAGATATGCAGGGCAGGGAATCATCAATTAGTAATAAAATTAATAATTAACAATTCTGCCGGGTATCTCAGTATGAAAAAAACCTTCTTCGGTAAAAAATTTATAATCATAAATATATAGGGATTGACAGTAACCTGCTTCTCCAACATACTGAGAATTCAGAAATAGCAGTCAAAGAACTACTGATTTCAAAACTACAAATTATTACTCTAGATTGATAGCGATATTTTTGATACACACAGAACAAAAAACAGTAGAAAAGAGTAAAAAAACACTTGCCTTTAGTTAATTTAGTACAATTGTTTCACAGTTAAGAGTACATAATACTCTATTCTGATCTTCAGCTAAATATTCTAATAAATTTGTTAATGTCTAAATAACTCACGTTAATTTTGACCATGTGAACATCAATACCACGCGAGGAAGACGTTAAGAAATTTATCGGCCAGTAAGTTCAAAATCCCTCGCCCTAATGAATTTCAATTCAGTGTGTATCAGAAATAGGAAAGAGACTCGTACGAATTCCTGCGGTTTAACCATCCACCTTAGAGTTATTATTAAAATATAGATATGCAGGGCAGGGAATCATCAATTAGTAATAAAATTAATAATTAACAATTCTGCCGGGTAGCTCAGTATGAAAAAACCTTCCTCGGTAAAAAATTTATAATCATAAATATATAGGGATTGACAGTAACCTGCTTCTCCAACATACTGAGAATTCAGAAATAGCAGTCAAAGAACTACTGATTTCAAAACTACAAATTATTACTCTAGATTGATAGCGATATTTTTGATACACACAGAACAAAAAACAGTAGAGAAGAGTAAAAAAACACTTGCCTTTAGTTAATTTAGTACAATTGTTTCACAGTTAAGAGTACATAATACTCTATTCTGATCTTCAGCTAAATATTCTAATAAATTTGTTAATGTCTAAATAAATCACGTTAATTTTGACCATGTGAACATCAATACCACGTGAGGAAGACGTTAACAAATTTATCGGCCAGTAAGTTCAAAATTCCTCGCCCTAATGAATTTCAATTCAGTGTGTATCAGAAATAGTCCCGCTTAGGAAAGAGACTCGTACGAATTCCTGCGGTTTAACCATCCACCTTAGAGTTATTATTAAAATATAGATATGCAGGGCAGGGAATCATCAATTAGTAATAACATTAATAATTAACAATTCTGCCGGGTAGCTCAGTATGAAAAAAACCTTCTTCGGTAAAAAATTTATAATCATAAATATATAGGGATTGACAGTAACCTGCTTCTCCAACATACTGAGAATTCAGAAATAGCAGTCAAAGAACTACTGATTTCAAAACTACAAATTATTACTCTAGATTGATAGCGATATTTTTGATACACACAGAACAAAAAACAGTAGAGAAGAGTAAAAAACACTTGCCTTTAGTTAATTTAGTACAATTGTTTCACAGTTAAGAGTACATAATACTCTATTCTGATCTTCAGCGAAATATTCTAATAAATTTGTTAATGTCAAAATAACTCACGTTAATTTTGACCATGTGAACATCAATACCACGTGAGGAAGACGTTAAGAAATTTATCGGCCAGTAAGTTCAAAATCCCTCGCCCTAATGAATTTCAATTCAGTGTGTATCAGAAATAGTCCCGCTTAGGAAAGAGACTCGTACGAATTCCTGCGGTTTAACCATCCACCTTAGAGTTATTATTAAAATATAGATATGCAGGGCAGGGAATCATCAATTAGTAATAAAATTAATAATTAACAATTCTGCCGGGTAGCTCAGTATGAAAAAAACCTTCTTCGGTAAAAAATTTATAATCATAAATATATAGGGATTGACAGTAACCTGCTTCTCCAACATACTGAGAATTCAGAAATAGCAGTCAAAGAACTACTGATTTCAAAACTACAAATTATTACTCTAGATTGATAGCGATATTTTTGATACACACAGAACAAAAAACAGTAGAGAAGAGTAAAAAAACACTTGCCTTTAGTTAATTTAGTACAATAGTTTCACAGTTAAGAGTACATAATACTCTATTCTGATCTTCAGCTAAATATTCTAATAAATTTGTTAATGTCTAAATTACTCACGTTAATTTTGACCATGTGAACATCAATACCACGCGAGGAAGACGTTAAGAAATTTATCGGCCAGTAAGTTCAAAATCCCTCGCCCTAATGAATTTCAATTCAGTGTGTATCAGAAATAGTCCCGCTTAGGAAAGAGACTCGTACGAATTCCTGCGGTTTAACCATCCACCTTAGAGTTATTATTAAAATATAGATATGCAGGGCAGGGAATCATCAATTAGTAATAAAATTAATAATTAACAATTCTGCCGGGTAGCTCAGTATGAAAAAAACCTTCTTCGGTAAAAAATTTATAATCATAAATATATAGGGATTGACAGTAACCTGCTTCTCCAACATACTGAGAATTCAGAAATAGCAGTCAAAGAACTACTGATTTCAAAACTACAAATTATTACTCTAGATTGATAGCGATATTTTTGATACACACAGAACAAAAAACAGTAGAAAAGAGTAAAAAAACACTTGCCTTTAGTTAATTTAGTACAATTGTTTCACAGTTAAGAGTACATAATACTCTATTCTGATCTTCAGCTAAATATTCTAATAAATTTGTTAATGTCTAAATAACTCACGTTAATTTTGACCATGTGAACATCAATACCACGCGAGGAAGACGTTAAGAAATTTATCGGCCAGTAAGTTCAAAATCCCTCGCCCTAATGAATTTCAATTCAGTGTGTATCAGAAATAGGAAAGAGACTCGTACGAATTCCTGCCGTTTAACCATCCACCTTAGAGTTATTATTAAAATATAGATATGCAGGGCAGGGAATCATCAATTAGTAATAAAATTAATAATTAACAATTCTGCCGGGTAGCTCAGTATGAAAAAACCTTCTTCGGTAAAAAATTTATAATCATAAATATATAGGGATTGACAGTAACCTGCTTCTCCAACATACTGAGAATTCAGAAATAGCAGTCAAAGAACTACTGATTTCAAAACTACAAATTATTACTCTAGATTGATAGCGATATTTTTGATACACACAGAACAAAAAACAGTAGAGAAGAGTAAAAAAACACTTGCCTTTAGTTAATTTAGTACAATTGTTTCACAGTTAAGAGTACATAATACTCTATTCTGATCTTCAGCTAAATATTCTAATAAATTTGTTAATGTCTAAATAACTCACGTTAATTTTGACCATGTGAACATCAATACCACGTGAGGAAGACGTTAAGAAATTTATCGGCTAGTAAGTTCAAAATTCCTCGCCCTAATGAATTTCAATTCAGTGTGTATCAGAAATAGTCCCGCTTAGGAAAGAGACTCGTACGAATTCCTGCGGTTTAACCATCCACCTTAGAGTTATTATTAAAATATAGATATGCAGGGCAGGGAATCATCAATTAGTAATAAAATTAATAATTAACAATTCTGCCGGGTAGCTCAGTATGAAAAAAACCTTCTTCGGTAAAAAATTTATAATCATAAATATATAGGGATTGACAGTAACCTGCTTCTCCAACATACTGAGAATTCAGAAATAGCAGTCAAAGAACTACTGATTTCAAAACTACAAATTATTACTCTAGATTGATAGCGATATTTTTGATACACACAGAACAAAAAACAGTAGAAAAGAGTAAAAAAACACTTGCCTTTAGTTAATTTAGTACAATTGTTTCACAGTTAAGAGTACATAATACTCTATTCTGATCTTCAGCTAAATATTCTAATAAATTTGTTAATGTCAAAATAACTCACGTTAATTTTGACCATGTGAACATCAATACCACGCGAGGAAGACGTTAAGAAATTGATCGGCCAGTAAGTTCAAAATCCCTCGCCCTAATGAATTTCAATTCAGTGTGTATCAGAAATAGTCCCGCTTAGGAAAGAGACTCGTACGAATTCCTGCGGTTTAACCATCCACCTTAGAGTTATTATTAAAATATAGATATGCAGGGCAGGGAATCATCAATTAGTAATAAAATTAATAATTAACAATTCTGCCGGGTAGCTCAGTATGAAAAAAAACCTTCTTCGGTAAAAAATTTATAATCATAAATATATAGGGATTGACAGTAACCTGCTTCTCCAACATACTGAGAATTCAGAAATAGCAGTCAAAGAACTACTGATTTCAAAACTACAAATTATTACTCTAGATTGATAGCGATATTTTTGATACACACAGAACAAAAAACAGTAGAGAAGAGTAAAAAAACACTTGCCTTTAGTTAATTTAGTACAATTGTTTCACAGTTAAGAGTACATAATACTCTATTCTGATCTTCAGCTAAAATATCGCTATCAATCTAGAGTAATAATTTGTAGTTTTGAAATCAGTAGTTTTTTGACTGCTATTTCTGAATTCTCAGTATGTTGGAGAAGCAGGTTACTGTCAATCCCTATATATTTATGATTATAAATTTGTTACCGAAGAAGGTTTTTTTCATACTGAGATACCCGGCAGAATTGTTAATTATTAATTTTATTACTAATTGATGATTCCCTGCCCTGCATATCTATATTTTAATAATAACTCTAAGGTGGATAGTTGAACCGCAGGAATTCGTACGAGTCTCTTTCCTAAGCGGGACTATTTCTGATACACACTGAATTGAAATTCATTAGGGCGAGGAATTTTGAACTTACTGGCCGATAAATTTCTTAACGTCTTCCTCACGTGGTATTGATGTTCACATGGTCAAAATTAACGTGAGTTATTTAGACATTAACAAATTTATTAGAATATTTAGCTGAAGATCAGAATAGAGTATTATGTACTCTTAACTGTGAAACAATTGTACTAAATTAACTAAAGGCAAGTGTTTTTTTACTCTTCTCTACTGTTTTTTGTTCTGTGTGTATCAAAAATATCGCTATCAATCTAGAGTAATAATTTGTAGTTTTGAAATCAGTAGTTCTTTGACTGCTATTTCTGAATTCTCAGTATGTTGGAGAAGCAGGTTACTGTCAATCCCTATATATTTATGATTATACATTTTTTACCGAAGTAGGTTTTTTTCATACTGAGCTACCCGGCAGAATTGTTAATTATTAATTTTATTACTAACTGATGATTCCCTGCCCTGCATATCTATATATATCTATATATATATATATATATATATATATATATATATATATATATATATATATATATATATATATGTATATATATGTATATATATATATATATATATATATATATATATATATATATATATATATATATATATATATATATATATATATATATATATATATATATATATATAAGGAATATCAAAACTGGGACAAGGACGCAAAATAAGCAGGCAGTTAGAGGATACAAAAGAGGGACAACAAAATATCCAGACAGACGATAAAAAGACAAGGACGGGTCATTCGGAGTTTTCTTTCTTCAGTCGAGTTCCAGACTATCTTTGCAATTTCCGTTGGTTATACTCGGGGTTGCTCCAATCTGCTCAGCCCCAAAGAAAAAAATAGCTAAGAGCACTAGATTCCTTGGAAGAAAGCAGCAAATGTACATGAAAACAAGGACGGAAAAAAAGGAGAGATGGTACGCAAATACAAATGGAAATAAAGACATGAACAGCAGGTATCTTTCGACTAAAGACTAATCAAATTAAGGTGGCGTATGTGAAATTGAAGCCTTACGGCAGGGAAATCAGGTATTACACATATAGGGAGGAATATAGATGTTGCACGGATAGTAGTCGAACCAAGGAAGAAAGGTCAGGCTTGGCAGAACACCGGTCACGTGGAGAGAAAGAGAGAATGGTAGATGCAGTAGGATAGAAGAATTAGGGAGAATATGAGAAAAAAGGAAAGGGACAGAGTGAAGTGAAAGAGAATGGAAGCTGAGAATGAAGAGAAAACCAGGAAATGTTAGAGAGGGTGAACATATGTGTGTGTGTGTATATATATATATATATATATATATATATATATATATATATATATATATATATATATATATATATATATATATATATATGACAGATTATAAGTATATATATATATGTGCGTGTGTGTGTGTGATTGTGTGTGTATGAAAGATTATATATATTATGCATACACGCACAGATGCAGATGTATATAGTTTCTACATAAATCTTATTTCCAGTTTGAACATTTCAAAACTAAACCCGGTAAATAAGAACAACTCAGCAGTGTCTACTGGAAAACATAAGCAAACAAATACATTTTTATTAGTAACCTAAGGACGTCATCATGCGCGCCACAATGTTTGCACGTAACCTACTGAGTTATCCTTATCTCTTTCTTTATACCGAATATATAAAATTGAAATTGTATTTTATGGAGATACTCTAGACATACATACATATACAAGCACAAGTATATAGATACATGTATGTATGTTTGCGCGTACGAATATCCATATATACACACATACATATACATGCATATGTATATACACAAAAATATATATATATATATATATATATATATATATATGAATGTGTGTATGTGCATAAAGGTTTGCTTCTGATGCTTCTGTACCTGTATGCATGCATGTGTATATATGTATGTGTATATATATGCGTATTTACATATGTATATATATATATATATATATATATATATATATATATATATATATATATATATATATACATATGTGTTTGTGTGTATCTGTGTGTATATGTATGTATGCATACGCGCACATGTATATGTACGTGTTTGTGCGGTTCGTATGTTATTACGCCTTCTTACCTCCTCTCTGATTCCTACCTATCACACTAACTTATTAATCACATACGTCTATCTATAGTTATTTGCCATCCTTGCATTCGTCCGTCCACTTTAAATTTTACTACTAAAACTACTACCCACCTTGGTATCACTCTCAATCTTACATTTTCTCAAACCTTCCATTAATGCAACTGTATCATTTTACCGCAACTAACATATCTCACACTTATTCCCTCCTTACCTTCTCTTCTCTTCATATCCCTCCTCACTCCACTCCCCTACTCCCCTCCTCACTTCTTTCACCATTTCTACACTTTTTCCACTCGTTTCACTTTTTCTGTCTCTCTTTTCTCTCTTTTGGTTCTCTTTCTTCCTGTTTTCATTTTCTCTTCCTGTTTTCATTTTGACCTATCTCCTCATTCTAATCAAACACATCCCCCTCACATCTATCCGCAAATACTACCAATGCATTCTCCATTTTTCATTTACATTGCAAGACACATTGGGATGAGCAACAAAGAATCCACTGCTCCATACTTTGAAATGACTACACATGAACTACTACTGGAGCTTGCATGCCACATACAGGAAACAATTTTACCACTTCTGTACATACACCACTTTCATCGAACAATGGAACTGCAACTACAATATATTTACATACATTATATTTTATTTCTACTTTCATTCTCATATTTTCCTCTCTTTTCCTATCTCCTCCTTTTCCATATGAATTCTTTATTTAGAAATCTAATATTTAGCTCTCTTTAACTATCTCACATCGTCTCTGATGAAGGAATATCCATAATATCCCAGAAACAGCTGTAAGACTATACCTGTATTATTTTCCCTATAAATGACCTGAAAACTCATCACAGCATTGGATGCATTATTTCATTTTGTCTAATATATATATATATATATATATATATATGCATGCTAATGCAAGACTCACATTACACTCCTCATATCACTGTCGGGCCAAGAGTTTAACTACGGTCCGTCCATAGCACTTATTAGTGTTACCTGCGTCACTTGGGTCTTCTAGGTACCGGCTCTTCTCATATATGTGTGTATGTGTGTATGTGTGTGTGTGCGACGCTCTTGTTTGAGTTTCTGTCTACCATATCCATTCACAAGACTTTGGTCGGCGGGAGGCTAGAGTACAAAACACTTGCCCAAGGCCCCACACAGTGGGACTGAACCCGGATGCATGTAGTTGGGAAGTAAGCTTCTTACAACACAGCTACTCCTTCGCCTATCTATATATATTATTGTGTCTGGTGAGAGTTGTTATGTATCTGTGACTTATCAATTTCGATAATTGACAGAGTCAAGGACTATTAAAAAGGTAGCAAAATGCAAAGAGAATTTTAGTAAAAAAGAAATAAGTAAATGCGTAGAAATAAGATCAGTGAGTACGTTAAATTAATAAGACCCTAAAAAAGAATGGTTTTCCCCAGACACAAAAAATATGCTGCTCCACACGAATTCACATAAAGAATCATGCGAGAGAAATGCAGTAATAGTACCGAATAGCTATGTTTGCATACCAACAAAATGTTGTTTTAGCCCCAGGAAAACATGTTTTGCAGCTGGCTATCCACACACAGTTTGTGTCTTTACAGCATGTGCAAGGGAGGTCATCGCTCCCATCTGTAGCGTTACGTGATACATACATTCCTAAGTTTCAGGATGGTATCCGTCCTCGGTGTGAGACAACCAGAAGCTAGTGTTGAATGTTCTATCCATTGATTAATTATTTGATTAATGTAGACAGAGTTAAGGAATGCATACAAGAAACGAAAATTATAACTGTTATTAAATGTCTAAGCCTAGACTTCGAATACCACCGGTCATTTGGCAATTCTAAGGATGAACGAGCTGTATTTTGTACTGTAATACATTCCCAACGGTATTCACTTTAATTATACCCACAACACATATGTATATATATATATATATATATATATATATATATATATATATATATATATATATATATATATATATATATATATATATATATATATATATATATATATATATATATATATATATATATATATATATATATATATATATATATATATATATATACATATATGTGTATATATATATATGTATATATATATATGTATATATATATATATATATATATATATATATATATATATATATATATATATATATATATATATATATATATATATATATATATATATATATATATATACATATATATATACATATATATATATATATATATAGTGTAGTATATTGCCACTTAAGTGTGGCTGACCCCTAGCGGTGGATGTTACTGTTGCTTTTAGCCCCAGGAGGACATCTCCTCCAGCTGGCTTATCGACACACGACTGTGTCCTGTTTGCCAAGGGAAGTTATCTCTCTCACCATGATCTGTAGCACGAACGGATCCGGATTTCAGGGTTATTTCCCTTCGTCGGCGAAATCCGGATCCCTGAAATCCGGATCCCTGAAATCCGGATCCGTTAATGCTACAGATCATGGTGAGAGGGATAACTTCCCTTGGCAAACAGGACACAGTCGTGTGTCGATAAGCCAGCTAGAGGAGATGTCCTCCTGGGTCTAAAAGCAACACTAACATCCACCCCTAGGGGTCAGCCACACTTAAGTGGCAATATACTACACTTTATCGTGCAGTTACTCTTAATACTTCATTTAGAGAATTAACATTGCTTATATATATATATATATATATATATATATATATATATATATATATATATAAGAAAATAATTAATATATAAGAAAATAGTTGAATTAGGTACTCAATTTGAAGCACCAAAACTAGTGCGGTATTATCCGTACAACTCAAGATAATGTGAATAAAATCAAAATAAGCAGCACAGGATATCCAGAGTTGATGCATTACGTCGGTTTCAAGCGATTCCATTTAATTAAACGATGCAATCGTTACACCAATTTAAATGCAGGGCTATCCTTAGTTGCCTAAATAAATAAATCGTATTTTTTAATCAGTCGGACACATCAATATAATTTTACTTAAATATTATGATAGAGCAAGAAGATAAACAAAGTACAGGTTGCCACTATTGTAGCTTAGAATATACTAGACTTCAGGAGAAGTATGAAAGTTTGTTGTGGTCATAGTTTGTAAAAGATTTTGGTTTAGTTTTAATTTATTAGTCTTGTTTATCAATTACCAAATCTAAGACTAGAGGACTGTGCTTTGAAGTCCTTTATATTCTAAGCTATTGTAGAGGCAGCATGGAATTCGTCTATCTTCTTGCTCTATGAGAGTATTTCAGGAAAATTTTTATCAATGTCTCCAACTGATTAAAAAATTCCATTTATTTATTAATGCAGCTGAGGATAAACCTGCATTTAAATTGATGTAATGGTTGCATTTTTTAATTCAATGGAGTCGCTTGAAACGGTCGGACGGCATCGTCACTTGATATCCTGTTGCTTATTTTCATGTTGATGATAATGATGATGATGATGATGATGATATATATATATATATATACATATATATATATATTCTCATGATGTGGTGTTTGATTGTTAATGTGTGGTGAATTGTGGAATCGGTAATGTTTTTTTTTGTAGGATCGCTTTCGATGATTCATTTCAATTTTATTAGTTTCTTATTGTAACTAATAACGGTTTGATAAGCTATCAAAATAATGTCTACGTCTGTCCAAATAAACTAGAGTTTTTCATTACTGAAAAATGAAATGCGCAGTAAATACAAGCATGCACACAACAAAACCTTCGTGTATATATGTAAAGAAGGAATAGAAATACGAAACAATCTAGGGAGAGATGATAGGACTGAAACATATACCCCCCCTCAAAAAAAAATATCATAGAGAGCGTAATGCCGAAACTAAAAAAAAAAACTAAGGTTGGACTGTCACTGTCGTCCTGCACAAGATGGTTTATGAGAGCAGAGAAAACTAAAATAATCCGAATTTATACAAGTAGATATAGATAGCTACTATTCCAATATTAATTATATAATACTAAATAAAGTTCTTATTTTTCCAATGAAAAACGCTAGTTTATCTAGGACAGACGTGGACATAATTTTAGCAGATCGTCAAACTGTTATTAGTTGAGATAACGAAAAATGGACAAGATCAGGTAGGCCTAATTCCTTTGATAAATAAATTGGATTGAGTATCTCGTCTCACGTTATGGATATTGTTTGAATCTACTTTTATTTGAGGTCAAATCAGAATTCCCCACAGATAACCTGAGGTCTGTACAGAGGTGATGTTCTTTTCCTATTAAAAAAAGCTCTACAAACATTGAGATAGAAAGATATTGAAAAGATCTCCATAAATGTTATAGACGTTTCGGCCTTTATATTACCATACATTGTAATTACCGTAAGGTAAATCTTCTGCATGCGATTTTAATTTCGAAAGCATCATGTATGAACCATAGCACAAACCTAATGAGTGCTTAAGATATGTAAATGTCAATTCCAGTCACCCCCCTCCGTAACCAAGGGAATCATTAAGAACATAGCCACTAGAACATCAAGATAATGAGACAAAGGTGAAATATTCAACCGACATGCACCACACTACAATGGAGCGCTAGCTGGGTCCCGAAAAATAAAGTTTGACATTAACGAAACCACAAAAAACAAGCGCAAATAAGGTAGAATACACGCATAACCCAAATGACACCAAGAATCGAATAACAATGAAAAAGGTAAAACCTAGAAACAAAGAAAAGACAGGCACAACACCAACGTAGTAATAATTAGAATACAGACGCACATAATCGCAACAACATTCAAAATACATTAAAGGAGTCAAACAAAAGGTACAAATGGTCGGAGGTCCTAAAGCATAATTCCATTTTTGGACTCCAAATATCGTCAGAGATAGTTAAGCAATTCATTGCAGTATTAAATATATCCTTACCTAAAACACATAAATAGTACCGTTTATTTAATAAGCCCACAGTAAAATTATTGTACGCAGCATTTTACAACATTGAGTATTACATACCTAAATACAACAACAAGAAATTAAAAAATGCAGAGAACAAACAAATGACAACATCACACGATTTAATGCCAATAAACAAATAAACAACAGATAGACTGCAAAATCTCTGATAACGTAAAAATGGTAGTAATAAGACGTGGATGAATCATCAAAAAAATCCAACAAGTCAGACTGCTAATTCCACGATGATCCAGACACTAATAATCAAACAGAAAATTATGAAAACAGAATAAAAATGTCACCAGATAAACATATAAGTAATACTAGTACAAATAACTGCACATACCGTTGAGAATATGCTTGTCCGCTCATGAACCTATGTGTCCCAAGCAACATATCATAAAAATGCACTATCTCCATATCCCAACATAAATACGTGTAAATAAGTGCCACAGAAAACAAATTCAAATCCAATTATCGCAACTGCATCTCGTTATTTCCAAAAATAAACAGACGACACGCAACTTAACTGCCAGACCTCGTATTGTGACTGAAATAATCAGAAATTAAATACGAAATAGAATGGCCAATAAAAAAGAAGAAATGCACACACATGTAATTCACTATCCGACAAATGTGACCTTTGTCATGATGAAGCATTGAGGATACTGGTGTGTAATGAGAACCTGGACAAACAAGCATGATGAGAAAATTCCAAGGAGCAACCACCGCGCCCAATATGCATTTTCAAGATGGAACATTGAACATTGTATTAAAATAATAATTATTATTATTCTTTTTCACCACACCCATTCAAGAATTTTAGACCCCCACTTCTCTGATTTCTCTGTTGATGTTCTCCTTCGGTTGCACCAGCGTCTCTTTCAGGTATCCCCACAAGAAAAAATCCAAGTTTGTCAAATTTGGAGACCGTGAAGACCATTTAAATTAGACCTCACACATGGTCCCAGCAAGATGGGAGAACTGTTCATACTGCAAGAGAAACAATGCAGTTGCTACAGCAATGCTTTGGAGAGAGAATTATCTCCCTCTACGGCCTTCATATTCCTCACACTTGAGTAGCCCAGATTTTTCTTGTGTGGATATCATAAAGAGAGGGTTTACGTCAACAAACCTAAAACGCTGGTGCAACAGAGAAATCAGAAAAGTGGTGTCTGAAACTATTTAGTGTATTATGGTGCAAGTTTTGGAAAGAGCACAGGCGTGGGAAGCCGAAAATGGCTGCCATTTCGGCGATGTCATTGTTTATATGTGATGTAGAAGTGTTTCAAAATTTGACATGTGCATATTAATTCCAACTATGTCCTTCATATTGTATGTATGTATATATATATATATATATATATATATATATATATATATATATATATATATATATATATATATATATATATATATATATATATATATATATATATATATATACATGGGGGATGACCACTAAGTGGATATCCCTTATGCTAGATGTAGATCCCATATTGTCAGAACTAACATACTAATCAAAATATATTCAATTGTTTACCCTTGTAATTTATATATATATATATATATATATATATATATATATATATATATATATATATATATATATATATATATATATATATATATATATATATATATATCAACCGAGATAATACACACAGACAGACCAATTACATTAAAAGTATTTGGTTAAAATCACAAAAACAGCTTGTTACACTGAAGTTTTATATTTTTAATGCGAAAAGTATCAATGAATTGAAACCTTGTGGATTTGAGTTATACACCTTCTACATAACACGTAATTATGTAAGTGACACGTAGCATCAGACATTGCTTTATTTATTATCGACCTGATCACTTTCATGGAGAATGATGAAGGAAAGTGGCGTCCCTATTGCTGCTTAAGAACCATCCATAAGCGTTCAACTATATTGAGATTCGATGATTTCGGAATGGCAAAGCAAATGGCTTACATCTTTCCATAGAATGTTGAATGACATTATCCGTGTGAATTGTAGCATTTATCACGTGAATGATTGCGCTTACGATTAGGGTCCAAATATTTGTGAAAGTGGAAGAATATGCCATTCAAAGATTATATGGCCTAAAATAAGAATCTTGGTACATTTCGGTGGGATAGGAACTTATAAACATACAGATGTGAATTGAGTTTTAAAACCTATTTTAGAAAAACTCCATAATATTTAATTGTTTTCAAAATTACACTGCTGCAAAGTCTTCAATCATAATATCTAAATTATTTGTTGAGTGTTGTTTCATACGATGTCAAACATAATTTATTTGTTTACACATATTAACAGTACTGGTGTTACAAATTACATAACTTTTTTCAATATTTATAAACTATTTTCTTTTATTCAGTTGAAACAATTACTACACACACACACGTACACACACACATGCTCACACATATTTGTGTGTGTGTATATATATATATATATAGATATATATACGCGTGTGCATGTGGGCGTGAGGGAGAGAGATAGAAAGAGGGAGAGAGAGGGAGAGAGAGAGAGAGAGAGAGGGTATGTGCTTATATATGTCTACTCTGTTCGCGCGTTTCAAAGTGTATACATTCGAGTTATTTTGTGTCTCAGGTCTCTTTGTGTATTTCTCTATACGTGGAATAAATTTCTCCATCGATTATAAGTTTGAGCAGTTCACGTTGCAGAAACCATGCCTCACTTCTGATCTGCAGTGTTATATTTCGGGAAGTCTTTTGTTATTATCTCATTCGTAATTTGTGTGTGCTGTTTAAAAGATAGGAAACTGAACACCACATATAAATGATTTTCATTTTGTACTGGCGTAACAATTGTTGCTGATTTGGTGTAGATGTGACGCATGCTCCTGCAGAATATCCACCAACATATACCAAGGTCTAATGAGTAGAAACAATTTAATTGACTGAATCATAGATTTTTTTTATCCTTGTTGCGAAAAGCCTTATATCTGCGCACCGATTTATGTGTGTCACTGTCTGTTTATATATATTCATGTATATATAGATGTCATGTCATCAAAGTCAAAGATTTACTCACGGGGACAACGATTATATATCACCCGAAGAGAATAAATGGGTCCCATTATACAGGTTAAAATGTGCTTAATGTAAATCAAAATCCTGCATATACGTGAATTTATGTTGTATCGAAATGTGTAGTGTTTATTAAATAACTATCTAAACGTACACTTTCTTCTAGACTCTCCTCTCTCTCCATATATATATATATATATATATATATATATATATATATATATATATATATATATATATATATATATATATATATATATATATATATATATATATATATATATATATATATATATATACTTACAAGGTGGTAGCCAAAAATTACCGGAAGCATTCACTGTGGGACAAGCCTGTTGTAGTTCAGACTTCCGCTGCTAGATGCCACTTGAGGCGAACCTCAGGCACCATATGTCGACGAGCGTCATGAATTGTAGCCATATGGTGCATCTTCGTTTTACAGTGCTACTACCCTTTTCATTCATTTTTGCGATGGCTGAAACGAAGGAAAAGCGTGCTTCCGTGAAATAATTCAGCTGGAGAAAACAGAAGTCGAAACAGTTGTCATGCCTGAAATAGCTTACAAGACTGCTGCCATGAACATAACAGAAGATTTCAATTGGTTTTTATGCATTAGCAATGGTAACTGGTCACATAAAATCCAACCTCGTCGACCTAATGAAAGAATGAAAGTATCACGAAAATTCATGAACTGATCTTGGATGACCATTTGATGAACTTGTTGATAAAGCTGGTGTGTGATGGAGTTCCTGCCAACGAATTTTATGGATGGGAATTGCGAATGAATGGAGTTCCAGCAAAAGTTTTGCATCGATTTCCCACGCAAGACCAAAATCATTCAAGACTGAACTCGTATCGGGAACTGAAATAACAGTTGGAAATTGATCCGACTCTTCTTTCGAAGTCCGTCACCAGTGACCAACGGAACTTGTAGATGTGAAGAGGTGAAGAAGTAAAAAAACGACGAAAGCTTAACAGGCATCACTTTGGAATAGTTCCATCCCCACTTCGGACAGTGGAAACTGCGTCTGGACCGAGGCATTGCTTAAGCTTATAAAAAAGTAAAAATGTAAGTGTATGTAAACTAAATATTACAATATTTCGTTTACTTTTCGTTACACTTCGTATATATATATATATATATATATATATATATATATATATATATATATATATCAGTGTGTGCGTGTGTATGTGTTTGATTGTTTGTGTGTGAGTGTGTGTGTATGTGTGTGTGGGTGTGTCTGTCTGTAGGTGTGTGTGCATATAATCATATGTATACACACACAGACATATACATATATATATATATATATATATATATATATATATATATATATATATATATATATATATATAATTATAAAATATGGTAACTAATAATATATTAATTAATATCGATTAATTATCATGAGGCCAGCACATCTCAAGAATCAAAGAGATTCAGAAATAGTATCTGCAATCTCTGGGGATTAATGTACATTTTTAAAAGTAACGTTGACCACTAACGTGGACAATTAATGTGCTGGAAATAGATCACATCTTGTGTCTATTAAGTCCTGAAGTGTTCTCAACATAAAATATAGCAGCATACCAAAACGTAAGCGGGCAACACATTTAAAATCACCTAAAAAAACATTATTAAACCGGTACCGGTTTCGGATTAACGAATCTTACCGATTGTCCATTCCTCTTCAGCCTGATTTGTAATGTAACCGCAATCATCAGAATCGTATACAAAGTTGCCCGCCGCCATGGGTGCGCGTGTATATGGTTCTGCTAATTACAGCTTAATGGTAAAATTCAAAATTCTTCGTTTTGGCGCGCTAATTCCAGGAATATATGTGCAGAAAATATTTACTGCGTCGTATATATTCAGTATGACAAATTGGTAATGGGTACTACATTATTATAAAATATGGTAACTAATCATATATTAATCAATATCGATTATTTATCATGAAGCCAGCACATTTAAAGAATCAAACAGATTCAGAAATAGTATCTGCAATCTCTGGGGATTAATGTACATTTTTAAAAATAACGTTGACCACTAACGTGGACAATTAATGTGCTAGAAATAGATCACATGTTGTGTCTATTAAGACCTAAATTGTTCTCAACATGAAATATAGCAGCATACCAAAACGTAGGAATGGACAATCGGTAAGATTCGTTAAATCCGAAACCGGTACCTGTTTAATAATGTTTATTTTAGGTGATTTTATATGTCTTGCCCGCTTACGTTTTGGTATGCTGCTATATTTCATGTTGAGAACAATTTAGGTCTTAATAGACACAAGATGTGATCTATTTCTAGCACATTAATTGTCCACGTTAGTGGTCAACGTTATTTTTTAAAATGTACGTTAATCCCCAGAGATTGCAGATACTATTTCTGAATCACTTTGATTCTTTAGATGTGCTGGCCTCATGATAATTAATCGATATTAATTAATATATGATTAGTTACCATATTTTATAATAATGTAGTACCCATTACCAAATTCTCATATTGAATATATACGACGCAGTAAATATTTTCTGCACATATATTCCTGGAATTAGCGCGCCAAAACGAAGACTTTTGAATTTTACCATTAAGCTGTAATTAGCAGAACCATATGCACGCGCACCCATGGCGGTGGGCAACTTTGTATACGATTCTGATGATTGCGGTTACATTACAAATCAGGCTGAAGAGGAATGGACAATCGGCAAGATTCGTTAAATCCGAAACCGGTACCTGTTTAATAATGTTTGTTTTAGTTGATTTTAAATGTCTTGCCCGCTTACGTTTTGGTATGCTGCTATATTTCATGTTGAGAACAATTTAGGTCTTAATAGACACAGGATGTGATCTATTTCTAGCACATTAATTGTCCACGTTAGTGGTCAACGTTAGTTTTAAATATATATATATATATATATATATATATATATGCACATATATACCCATACAAACAGGAAATGTATGTAAGTATGCCTAGAGAAATATAGATAGATAGATAGATAGAGAGAGAGAGAGAGAGAGAGAGAGAGAGAGAGAGAGAGAGAGAGAGAGAGAGAGAGAGAGAGAGAGAGTCAGAGAGAGAAATATGAGAGTGAAAGGCTAGGGTCGAAAAAGTAGAGCAACGTACGAAAATTTAATACGACTATACACACTTCGCTTTCAGTGAATATTCAGTCTTGTTTCATACGAAGTGCAGCTATTTTCAATTTTGACAACTTTTGTGTAAGCCGTTGATAATCTCGTGACCTATAGAGTCATTTGTATCCATTCTACTAACTAATTAAGGGAATGAGCTTAGTTTATTTTTTGTTTTGGATATCATGTTGTGCCATCCCAGAAAAGCAAGAGGGTATTGGGGTGAGTTTTGCTCTCTTCTTTCTCCTAGATGTTACCGTGTGTTGGTAGATAATCCTTTGTCTCAAAGCATATCTCAAGATCAAAGGGTTTAATAGCATGTGCTAAAGATTTCAATAATAGATGGGCATCGTCAAGGAAATTCGCCCTCGATTATTTTCACAAATGCTCTTCATTCGAAAACATCCAGAACTGAAGTTGTACAATACTCCATGTATAAGTTTTGGGCTTACTAAGCAATATTTTGCTAAAACGAAAATCATATTTGCCTACCGTGTTCAATAACTTGAAGGCGGAGATTACTATAATCTCCGAATAATATACAGACTGTACTGGTGCCAACATACAACTTTCCCTTGTGACCTGAACCCCTTGGGTGTAAATAATGCACAGTTTACTTGTTATTAAAATCACTAATTTTGTGTTGATGTTTCCAGATAGGCACACAGTTTGCTTTATTGTACGCCTTAATGAGATCCACAAAGCCATTACACTGTTTTGCACTAGGGTTGGTTGAGTGTTTCGTGTTGACTGTCAGAGATAATTTATTCTCCATGATGATTAATGACCCATAGTACGCGTTTGATGTAGAGAAAATACATGATTTTACAGGCAGTAGAATAATGGAAAATAGCGAGACGTTTCCTATGCGATATTTGCTGTTATTCACAAGTTTAATGAGTATACTCAATGTACATGGATTACTCTTGCTCTGTATTAACGATAAGAATTCCAAGATTTTACCATACAATTTCTGCCCGAAATATGACATTATAGTATACATGCTCTCATAAATCTGGCATTTCTAAATCTAGATTTGCTTGATTGCAGTATGTACTTCATGCACTTGAACTTAATTGACACGTTGTTAGTTAGTTTATCTCTTAAAACTCATAAATATTTTAAAGTCGTGTTCCCTTCTTTAAAATATCTCATTTACTTTTCTGTCGGAAATATCGAGGCAACACATATCATGACATATTAAGATCTATACGTCTTTGATCTATGTTAAATTTTGAAGTGCATCAAGAAAATGATGCACCAAAATCTCTCAATATCGAAGACCTTAACTCAGCGGATGACAATGCAAATCCTGCTTCTGTCAGATAATTCAAGATCTCTAGTTGTACTGGTTCTATCTTAAGTAAATATCTAGTGTTTTTTCATGGATTAATTGACAGATAACCGCCATATTTCTGCTGTGTGTACTATAAGTGTTACTTCAAAATAGTTCACGTGAAACCAATTTCAGTAGCTAAAAAGCGAGAATTTCGTTCCTGAGGCACCTACAACAAGCTTGAATATAATGTTTAATACGTTTTTTCCGACAAAATTGTGCTTAATTTATACTACATCATCCCTCCCATAACTTCAACATCGATTGTTTGACATTTTTAGGCTTTAATAATATTTCTTGTTTCCTTGAAAGTCTACGATAAAACGCAGCTCATCATAAAATTTGTCTAGCTGCTAACGCATGTTATGGCTTGAAATAATGAGAGGAATAACCATTTGTGTTTATTATAGACTCACTTAAAAGGGAGATATTAATATCGAAAACACAGCGATTTATGGTTGTGCGATTGTTGGTTAAATTTGTCCGTTACACATTTGCAAAGTTCTCCTAAGATCCCATTGAATATAGTTTATACTAAATGTTATGACAATGTTGGACTTAATAATCACATTAAGCAGAGAAGTATCATCCTATCTCACACTGGAAATAAAATCCCATATGTTGGGATTGCATTACGAGAACATGATATAAAAGATTATAAGCTATCATATAACCTATCGCTCCGTGTTAGTTGGATGATCTAGTAAAAGAAGAGGAGTTTATTAATAAACGAATTATTAGAAAGTGGGACGTGGTTAAATATTGCTAGATTTTGTCATAAATCTAACATGAAATGATGCATTCGGAATTACCTTTTTGACTAGCCAGTAAGCTAGTGTTAATTCTCAATGACATTCTCAAAGTAAACGAATTAGAGCGTTTCATTAAGAGCAACCACGTCAAAGTTATATTTGCTTAAGACATCTAAAAGAGGAACTGTCATCTACTCAAATTATTACACCAACTTGATGAGGTAGCATATATATATATATATATATATATATATATATATATATATATATATATTTATAATTATATATATATGTATATATGTATGTATGTGTATGTATATATGTATATGCATATGCATCTCTCTCTCTTTCTCTCTCTGTATATATATATATATATATATAAATATATATATAATCATATATATATATATATATACACACACACATATATATATATATATATATATATATATATATATATATATATATATATATATATATATATATATATATATAATGTATGTATAAAAGTATGTAAAGACATGTCTACTTGCTTATGTCTGTACACATATATAAATTTGTAAGAATATGCCCATATGTGCATAAAGTTATATACACACATCTTCATGCAGAAATATATATCTGTATGTATGCATATGTGTGTATTTGTGCGAACAGGAGAGAGAGAAAGAGAGAGAGAGAGAGAGAGAGAGAGAGAGAGAGAGAGAGATTATTGCCAGTAAAATTAATTTCGTATTTGATTAATATTGCTTTGTAATAATTCGTTTTCTCTATTCAAATAGAAAATTCATGCAAGTTTATTCAATTTTCTCAAATGACTATCTATTAAATTTGTAATATTATTCATGAGCTACCACTAAGAAAATTCAAAATGAATTTAACGTTAATCAAATAGAAATATAATTTATTTTGACTACCGTTAGATATCAGCATATATGTACCTATACTTGATTAAACAGGATGTACATATATGCACTAAATCAAATTCGATTTGCACTCGATGATTTCTAGTGATATTCAGTGGTGAAAGAATGAAGTTTACAAGCTTAGTATATTCCGGGGTGCATATGGTAAACTGATTAATTTAAGCGTTGGTATAAATACAACTGTCATCTGGAATTCACACGATTGATTTCAGGATAACTTTAGAGTTCTAAAATCATTGGTATTTCTTAAAATATTATTTTGAAATTTCATCAAATCCAAACGAAATAATAATGATATTCTTATTAATAATACTAATCATAATAATAATCCTTCTACTTTATAATGATACTTTCTATTTAATATCATTTCTGAAAACCTGTGTAGGTGGCTAGTCAATGGGATCAAAACCGGTGCTTAAAGGGTACTTATTTTATCGAACACCGATTGGCGAAAAGCAAAGTTGATGACTGGGAAATTTGAACTGTGAATTTAAAAACGGACGAAATGTGGTTAAGTATTTTGTTCGGCGAAGGAAAGATTCTGCCACCTCGTGTACGGAATAATAATAATAATAACAGCAATAACACTATCAATAATAATAATAATAATAATAATAATAATAATAATAATAATAATAATAACGATGATGATGATGATGATGATGATGATGATGATGATGATGATGATGACGATGACGATGATGATAATAATAACAAAAATAAAAATAAAAATAATAATAATATTAATAATAATAATAATAATAATAATAATAATAATAATAATAATAATAATAATAATAATAATAATAATAATAATAATAAGTGACTTGATGCCATATCAGACACTGGCTCTTACGGCTTCTGATTGATTGTGCAATAATGTATGTTTTGTTTTGTTATAAAAGATGAGATATAGCAAATATTCTGCTCAGTACCACAGATTTGCTTGTTCTTAACAAATTAAACATCTCTCTTAGTGGCTAAATATATGTGCATCTCTGATCACGGGCAGAAGTAGTGCGGGAGCATGATATGTTGACAGGAGTACTTTTAGGTTTGAATAACTCACCTCTGGAAACATGCACGTTTCGTTCAACATCATTAAACGATCATTGTTCAGGGACCTTTTGAACAGGATGAAATACTTAACCTGAAGAAAATTCTAACTGGCACCCAAGGCCATGGGCTGTCTATCTTGATATGAGATCACCATGTCAGGCACATATGGTTGTGATGAATGTGCCAGGTGTACCGTTATCAGACGGATAGTGATGATGGATATTTTGGCCTTCGTATAATTTATCTCAGCGTCACTTTGATGGCATTCACTGCTCTCTCACTCAAACATAACGATAATAATAATGGTTTTCTTCTTTACCACAAGGGTTTACCTTAATAAAAACATTATGGACTGCACAGGAAAAAAAAATCAAAGAATATGTGTGTCTATATGAATGAGTGTGGGTTGTGGGATTTTTGCGTGTGAATGTGATTAACAATATTTTTTTTTTTTTAAGAGAAATCAAGAACGTATAATCCTCAATAGGGAGGACACGCTCGAGGACTGTTTATAGAAAAAAAACCCATACAACCATGGATACTCTGACTTCTGGGGCCGATGCCGTTTATTCCTTTCCTCTTTTCCAAATACAGGCGTACTCTCAGGACATTACTCGCACCATTCACGACACTTTCATCCAACTGTCAACAAACTGGCAAGAAGACAACACGTCTCTACCGTTATCTTCCTTTTCAAGTGAAACTGGAAGAAGATTAGGGATTGGGCAAAGAGAAAAGTGTTTGTATTCAACCCCTTTAATCTCGCCCATCATACAATCTCTTTCACCATGGCTACCAGGTGTATAAGAATAGGCTTTCCTTCCCGGATAAAGGAAAACAGTGGTGCTATCTTCAAGATAGATTCAGTTGACAGCCGGCTCCGTCCCACACGCAACAGCAGGTGTTCAACATGAACCCACAGGTGAGCAATTCTCAGGTACTAGGCGAGAGCTTGTAGGACCGTTTCGTCCTACATGCATCTCGGACATGCTCAGCTGACGTAATTTCTGTGCCTGTAAAGTTTATCTCGAACAGGAAAAGCTCCCCGGTTACACTGACCGTCCAGAGATTTTAGAATTTATCCATCTTTCCCGGCCAGAAAGTTCTCCGAAAAAGAGCTCATCATCTACGCCCACGGTCTCTCCAAAAACGATGCCGCATTTTCCTTCCACTAATCCTCTATAAAATGCTAAATCTAACATTCAAATAATCGCACTGTCCGCTTGGCTGAGGGCTGTGAGCTATTGAAGGCATTTCACATTCCAAATGCTAACCCCGGTCTCTGTTTTACCCAGGACCGCAACTCCATTAAATAAGCTAGTTACAGAAATATGCCGAACGAAAGGCGTCAACACCTGTTCACCGACAAGGAAGCACTGGAGATGTCGTAGCTTAAGCGCATATCGGCGCATCATCAACCACGCTCTACCAAGACCATGACGAAGCGGGTGCAGACAGTAGATAGACCGCATGACCATCGGGACACATCCCTTCTACAAAAAGCAGAAGAGTATACGCTCCAGCGTAATCAGACGGTGGCCTAGACAAGGCACACCGGTCAAGCATAGTAGATGACGGACGTGATATAAGCGTTATCCATCTCTACCTGACATTTCAGGGATAGTTTTCTCTCGGCCCGTTTCTTGTTGAGAGTAGATGCCTTGCTCGTTGCCTCGTTCTACTTGTTTACCATCTAAAGGTACGGACCAAACTAGATATCGAGCAATTTAACAGCACTCCACAATGCAGTTGGTTGACAAGAACTTGGTTCTCCAGCCTCCGAGCTGGAGGCCCATTAATTTTCCTGGTTAATTGTTACATATGAAACCATCCCGTAATCCCTGAGTGCGGTGCTCATAATTTCTATGTTTATGATCCGACAACTACGGTGAAGTCGTCGGGATATGCCGACACGTATCTCTCACTTCTAAGTGACGCAGGATGCCTCTCAACACTTCCAGTTTGTGCAGTAGTGGCTCTAGAGTTAGTACGTGAAAGAGAGAGAGAAGGGGCAAACTTGCCGGCCAAAGCGCAGGATGTAGAACGTATCTGAGAGGTGATCGTTCACTCTGGCCACTGAACAGATGTCGCTGTGCATTGCAGCGTTCCAGCCTCTGAATACAGCTGCCTTGAAGGACCTCTGCCAGGTATAAATGGTCGAGGTATAAGGTTATGTAACCAGTTACTCAATGATGTATCTTATGAGGTGAAGGTTGTTGCGGATGGATCTTTTCAGGATGACACATGTCTGCCAGTGACTCCGCTACTAGATCCCCGACAACAAGCGCCAACATCTTAGCTAATATCTTGGCCACAATTTCGAATTCTGCATTTATCATGGTTACTGGCCTAAAGCTGTCAATACAATCTGGTTGTTCGTGTCTTTTTTCAGCAACTCCACCACTCTTCCAGTCGCAAAACAAGGAAATTCTCCCATTCTGTTACCAGTTGCAGTAAACGTTTGGTAAGAGACCGCCGAATAAGTCTATCATATAAACGTAAATCTCGTAGGGCAGACCATCCAAACCAGCCGATTTTCCCCACGTGCAGCTAGCCATTGCTTTCCGTATTTCAGAGGCTGTTATTAGCCTTTCACAGCCTTCCAACCCCAACACCGAGAGCCACGGCAGCTAATCAAGGTAGGACGTGCGACCTATCCTGCGACCCGGCTCACCGCTGCTCCTGAACATTTGCGTGAAAGGCATCTGTCTCGGATCAGTTATCATTTTCCCTTCGTGTTTCGGCAAGGATTGGATCGTGGATTTATTGCCACACCGTGCCTCTGCCACTCCAGCACATTGAACGGCTTTTGTCCCTTCGTGTCTAAGTGCTCATGCCTCAAATTTGGCAACGCAACCTTCGTGTTTCACGCTGAAGAATTCATTGAGTGCGAATGTCGCTGGCAGCACTCGGTCGCGATACCTTTTCTAAGACCCTCGTCTAACATCTTGACTAGCTCTATTTCTACTATGTTTCTTTCTACTGCAACTCTTTTGCTAAACCTTATCGATTCTATTGACATTGACATTTTCAGGGCGAACAACCCTTTAGTGTTAAATATTGCCCCCGTCTACGACCTCTTAAATTGTCCATTAATCCTGTCACTGGAATCTTCACATGCCGGCACCGAAGTGTTCAACTTCCTGTTTGTCATTGTTGTTGCACTTGTTCATGGTGCTGCTGAAGTTGTTGATCCTGATGTTGTTGTTAAAACTCAACTCGTCTGTTGCTTTGCTAGTATGAAAGGGGTGCCATTTTTTAAGTTTAGAAATCGTTGTTTTATGTCGAACAATGTTGCCAAAAAGGGAGACGGGAAATTATATCTATAGTTGCGTGTGTGAACGCTCATGGCTCAGTGGTTAGGGCTTCGAGCTTACGATCGTGAGGTTGTGAGTTGGAAATACGGACCGGGCTGTGTGTTGAGTTATTGAGCAAGACACTCTTTTTCACTTTGCTCCAGTTCACTCAGCTGTAGAAATGAGTTACGGCGTCACTGGTGCCAAGTTGGATCGGCCTTTGCGTTTCCCTTGGGTAACACTGGTGACGTGGAGAGAGGAGGCCGGTATGTATGGACGACTGCTGGTTTGCATAAACAAACTTGCGTGGACCTGTGCTTGCAAGGGTAACATTTTAGATGCAATCTCATGGTCAGTCGTGACCGAAGAGAGTCTCAGCATATATATATATATATATATATATATATATATATATATATATATATATATATATATATATATATATATATATATATATATATATATACTCCGTGTGGTGCTATTGAGTTTGTGATGGCCTGGGCCGATAATAGTCGAAACCCTTCTAAGTTTTAGGCTTGTTGGATTTATAAATTATTATAGCTTTGGATACCGACGGTACATACCTTTGAAAAACTAACATGGTTTACCAATCCAAGAGTAGAGGAACAGTTAGCTGTTCTAAAAGTTAAGAAAAAAATCAATTACGTTATAATGCTTTTCAACATTGAATGTATTTATAAGCAGCAGTAGCGATATCAACAACAACAGTAGCACCGACGTGTTCAACACAAGAAATCTAAATTGCTAGAATCACCAATACGTCCAGCAGTGTCAAACAACAGAAAATATCTAAAAGAGCAAAAAGAAAACAAAATTCCCTACGAAAAATTCCTCCTTCGCCACCAGCACCATTATTAACAGCAGCCACAAAATAAAAATCAACACAACCAGAATTTACAAATCCATTGCTATCTAGTTGGCAATCGCCGTGTGAGAGGAGTAATTAATTAAATTCACGCTTAACGAATTAAAAATACTAAAATCACAGAGTTAAGCATTATTGAATCCATCTAATATGAAAGTAATCAGAATACTCCCTTATAAAGTAATACGCAAAATAAACGGAAAAACGACGAGAAACACAAATAATATACGAATATGTATCCTACTTATTCGGGGTATCAGATCGTAAGTCGTTTAGGAGAAAACAGTGCAGAGTCGATGTCAGATTCAGGAGAGAGTATAAGACCTGGAAACTTTTAGACCAATATTATTAACAAAATCAACATCAATACCAGCAGAAAAAAAAATATACATTGAGAAAAAATTACCAAAAGGATAAAATGAAATATCGCTTTCAACAACTAGCACATAGCCAATAGTAAGAGCTAATAAAAAAAATTCCCAAAATAACAACAAAACAAAACGAAAACAGCCCTCAAGATACAAAGTTCTCACTTGCAAATAGCAACGTGTTTTCATTGAAGGATAAACGGATTGTGATAAAACATGTGAAACAAGAAAACATGTTAAGAGGCACATTCGCATGGAAGTAATACCTCTCACCAACAATTCACCATCACCATCTCCAAAAACTACAGAAAATATTAGTAATAACAACGTAATTGCAACAGCAGAGACAATCCTCACAAGAAAGAGACTGCCATCATCACAAATACTATCAAAACCAGTTATACACCCCCAAAACGGATAAGAGCTACGAAAGGTTTTAGTTTACACTGCCAGGCGCAAAAGCAAGCTACAGTTGATGAAATATGTACAAAACACAGGCGTCACTAAGAATAATTTCACCAATAGTTAAATTTTATATATCGCTATAGATACCAAGCAAATAAACCAACGTAGTAGGTGACTTCGTAATGAATATAAGAAAATGACTTCAAACACAACTGCTTGTGGAAAAAGTCATATAGACCCTAGTGAACAATTGGTATTTATTTCATCAACTCGGATTGGATGAAAAACAAAGTTCATCTCGGCGGAAATGAACTCAGATCTCAGACGAAAATGCTGCTACGCATTTTGTCCTATACAATAATGATTTTTCCAGCTCTCCGCCCTACCAATAATAATTCTTTCTCTTATAGGTACAAGTCCTGAAATTAAGATGATAGGAGCCAGTCGATTGCACCGACCCCAGTCGGCAACTGGGGCTTCTTTTATCGACTCCGGAAAAATAAAAGACAACCGAGCCAGAATTTGAACGTAAGGACAGGTAATTCCACTTAGTATTTTACCCCGCATGCCATCTTAATAATAATAATACATATGTACATACACCGGAAAAGGTAATGGAGAAAAAGGGGGCAGCAAAAATCCTCTGGGACATTAATTTCCAGACAGACAGGGTGTTAGAGCACCGTAGACCGGATATAGTAACCTTTAGGAGGGACAAAAATGTGTACCTAAAACTTGACATGGCAGTGCTAAGAAATCAACATTCGTCTTGAAAGAAAAGGTTGATAAATATGGAGGACTGAGAATTAAGTTCGCGAAACGTGCCACCTACAAGAGTCAAACATAAAGTTTATCCATATTGTGATCGGTGATCTGAATTCAATACTAACCAATCTGGAAAAAAAAAGATGAAAATCTTAGAAACAAGCTACATTCTAGATGTATTGCAAACATTGTAATTACTTGTTGTGACTTCACAAATAGTACACACGCCCGGTAGGCACAATATCTTCAACCAATAACCTCACGATATTGTATACTCTGTGACGTCTATGTTAATAACAACGAGAATAATAATAATAATAATAATAATAATAATAATAATAATAATAATAATAATAATAATAATAATAATAATAATAATAATAATGATGATGATAATAATAATAGATCCCCAATTTCTGGTTAAAACACCTGCCAGGAATGCATAAAAGCTGGCAGAAAACTTTAACAGCATACTAGCAGATCCAGAGACAATACCTGAATGGCTCACAAAAGGGAAAACCATCTTAATCCCCAAATCCACGGAAACGGAGAAACCACAAAACTATACACCTATAACCTGTCTCCCTACGATCTACAAAGCCTTTACTGCAATAATATCGCAGAGATTGAGTAAACACCTGGAAAATAACAACCTGTTTCCAGAAGAGCAGAAGGGATGCTGCAAGGGCTCATACGGCTGTAAAGATCAATTATTGATCAATAAAGCCATAACTGAAGACAGCCGCAGAAAGAAGAAAGGCCTCAGTATGGCCTGGGTGGACTACCAAAAGGCTTTCGACAGTGTACCCTACACGTGGATTCTGGAAACACTAGCCATAAACAAGGTGGCACCAATTATCATAAAATACATAGAGCACTCAATGAACAAATGGCAGACAGTGCTACAGCTCCAAACAAAAGAGGGACTTGTGAAAACGAAAGCCATCCCCATTAGAAGAGGAATATTCCAGGGAGACACGCTCTCTCCACTCCTGTTCTGCCTGGCACTCGCACCTATAACAGAATTGCTAAATAGAACTGGATGCGGTTACAAATGCTAGGGAAAAACAGTCAGCCACCTTCTATATATGGATGACCTAAAATTATATGCTAAAAACGACAAAGAGCTCTAGAAACACTACTACAGACAGTACACGGCTTTACCAAGGAAATATATATGAAATTCGGACGACAAAAATGTGCCAAAGCAACCCTGAAAAGAGGAAAATTAGTTAAAAGTAGCAATATAACACTAGATAAAGCCAATGAAATAAGAGAACTAGACGAAAGCCAACCATATAAGTATTTAGGAGTCAATGAACTAGATAGCATACAACATACACAAATGAAAGAAAAAATAAAGAAAGAGTACTATAGACGAGTTAGATCAATACTAAAAACAGAACTCAATGCTAAAAACAAGATAATGGGTGTCAACACTTTAGCTGTCCCATTTATAAGCTACAGCTACAACATCCTTAACTGGACACTAAGCGAACTATGTAAAATAGACAGGAAAACAAGAAAAATAATGACAGGATATAGGATGCACCACCCAAAATCTGACATAGAAAGGCTATATATACAACGCACAGAAGGTGGCAGGGTTCTTATACAGATAGAAAACTATTATAAAATAACCACCATAGGACTGCAAAAATACCTACTCCAGAAGCAAGGGTAACTAATACAAATAGCCACAAAATCCGAGCAAAACAAAAAACTGTTTTCAGTATCTAAGGAAGCTGACAAATACAAACAAAAAATCAATCTACCTAACAAATAAGAAGAAGAAGAAGAAGAAGAAGAAGAAGAAGAAGAAGAAGAAGAAGAAGAAGAAGAAGAAGAAAAAGAAGAAGAAGAAGAAGAAGAAGAAGAAGAAGAAGAAGAAGAAGAAGAAGAAGAAGAAGAAGAAGAAGAAGAAGAAGAAGAAGAAGGAGGAGAAGAAGAAGAAACAACAAAAGCTATAAAACAAATGAAATCCAAACTAAAACTAGAAGGGCAACGGACCATGATAAAAGAAAAGCCCCTACATGGTAAATACTGGGCTAAACTAAATGCGAAAGAAATAGACAGAGAAAAATCCCAGCAATGGCTGAGAAGCTCAGGACTCAAAGCAGAGACTGAAGGATTTTTAATTGCTGCACAAGACCAGAGCCTCCCAACCAGAAATTACCAAAAACACATAATGAAAAGAAATATAACAAGTAACTGTAGAATATGTGGAGATGGACAAGAAACAATAAATCATACTATCTCTGGCTGCCCAGTCCTGGCTAAGAAGGAATATATTCAGACACGACAGAGCTGGGACCTATATACACTGGAATCTATGCCAACACTATGGAATAACAACAAAAAAAAGATGGTATAAACACACGCCAGAAAAGGTCACAGAAAACGAGAAAGCAACCATACTCTGGGATATGCCAATACACACAGACAGAGAAATTAAGGCAAATACACCAGATATAGTTGTCAAAGATCATGAAGAAAAAAAATGCTTTCTAATTGATGTATCAATACCAGCAGATGACAACGTTTCTCTAAAAGAAATGGAAACACTTTCAACATACAAAGACCTGGAAATAGAAATAACTCGAATGTGGAATCTAAAAACAGAAACAATTCCTATCATAGTATATATATATATAATCATGTGTATTTCTTCTATCTTAATGAATAAAAATTATTCTGCTAGAATAAATGGGTTAATAGAAACCAATGTAGCAAAGAACACAAAATAACTGTGGTTTAGTTCTTGTTTTTAAGGCAGGAACTCCTTCAAATTTTGGGTATTTGAGTATATTTAAGAATTTAAGGATTGGAGAAAACGCATGTTATAATTGCATATTTATTCCTACATATGTTGCAAAGGATTACAACCTGTGTGATCCATAGGGATCTTTGATATTAAAATTGCAACCTTCTCATCAGGCAAAGCCTGGGAATCATCTTAAACGTAAGACATTATGACCGATTATGAAAACAATAGATGGATAAGGTTATGACTTGATAAGGTTATGACTGGGTATAATAAAAAAAATATTCAAACAAATACATAAAAAAACACCAGGACTTACAAATATATATAACATACAGAAAATTGCACTACTGGGTACTGCACATATTCTACGCAAAACACTTTCAATACAGTAAACATAAGAGCACCACAGCAAACCACAGCACATACCCAAGGCGCACAGAGCTGCGCTCGGTAGTGAAGTGAAAG